>NC_063378.1:5502721-5518430 GCF_021869965.1 Rhincodon typus | reverse complement strand
TCATCTAGGCCCGAAACGTCAGCCTTTCTGCTCCTATGATGCTGCTTGGCCTGCTGTGTTCATCCAGCTCTGCACCTTGTTATTTCAGGGTGTAGATTGCCTCACAGGCAACATACCAAATGTCAGGAGCAGATGAGAATGAAATAACGAATAGGCTGCAATAAAAACCACAACTCTGAGAGCAGTGATGACAGTCACAGACACAATAACTGAGCAAATTGCAGAAGCTGACAGCTTGATTATATTTGGTATGCCCTTCTTATTGATTTAGTAAAATTCATCCTAAAAATATTCGAGTACACTTATATTTGTTGCTAATATGTCATTTGTGACATCCTGTATCCATGATTGAGATTGGTGTTGTTTATACTGTTATGTTGCACCATCAGGCATAGGAGCAGAATTAGACCATTCGGCCCATCGAGTCTGCTCTGCCATTCTATCATGGCTGATATGTTTCTCAACTTTATTCTCCTACCTTCTCCCCATAGCCCTGGATCCTCTCACTAATCAAGAACGTATTTCTGCCTTAAATACACTCATTGACTTGGCCTCCACAGCCTTCTGTGGAAATTAATTGCACCATCTGGCTGAAAACAATTCCAGCTCATCTCAGTCTTCAGGGGCCGTCCCTTCACTCTGAGGCTGTGCCCTTGGGCCCTAGTCTCTCCTACTAATGGAAACATCTTCACCATGTCCACTCCATCCAGGCCTCTCAGAATTCTGTAAGTTTCAATGAGATGCCCCCTCATCTTTCTAAACTCCATCGAGACAAGGCACAGAGTCCTCAACTGCTCCTAGAACAATGATCCACTTTAGTACATTAAAAAAGCAACTCTGCCTATAAATTTCAGGAATTTACAGGAATGGCTGTGTATCCCAGCTTCATGCTTATTACTGCAACCTGCAATTTGACCCACAATTTGGACAGCTAATTAAGCAACACACCCAGAGGCAGTAGCAACAAAACTAATTGCAGTTATACAATGTTCTGTACAACATACAGCACTTACAACATACTCCCAAAGAATGTCCGAAATGCAAGGACAAAGTGAATGCAAACACTGACAGAGGTCTCTCATCGCTGAATAATGTGATCCAAAATAATGGCTATATTTTCGTGTTTGAATGAGAGTTGCTGTTTCTGTGTTATCATAGGAACAGGAGTGGGCCATTTAACCCATCGATCCTGCTCCGTGGTCATTGGAACAAAGCTTTAGAGAATGAGGCTGGGGATATAATAATGGGGAAACAGGAAACATCAGAGGATATAGGACAGTACAGAATTGGAACTGGTCCTTTGGCCCACCATCCCTGTGCTGACCATGAGGCCATTCTAAACTAATCCCATCTGCCTGCATGTGGTCCATATCCCTCCATTTCCTGCCCGTTCATGTGTCTGACTAAATGCCTCTTAAACATTGTGACTGCATCTGCTCCTACTGCCTCCCCTGGCACAGAGTTCCAGGCTACTACCTACCACCCTCTGCATAAAAAACTTTCCTTGCACATATCTTTTAAAATTTACCCCTCTCACCTTAACCCTGTGCCTCCTGGTATTTGAAGTTGGGGTTGAATAACTACTTTGCATCAGTCTTCCTAGTAGAACATCACTATGTACACCAGTCCCACTTCCCTGCACTAAACTCATCATCTTGACATTTAAGTTTTGAGATCAACTACCCTCCCAGGTAGTACATTCCAGATCATCATCATCCTCTGGGTCAAATTCCTTCTAATCTGTCTTTCACCTTAAAATGATGCCCCCTTGTTATTGACCTTTTGATTTGGGGAACTGCTGGTCCTTATCCACATTGTCTATGCCCTTCATATTCACATACATTGCAAACAGGCCCCTTCTCAACCTCCTCTGCCCCAAAGAAAACAACCCAAGCTAATCCAGCCTCTCTTCATCGCTAAACGACTCCATCCCAGGCAACAACCTGGTTAATTTCCTCTGCACTCCCCCACCCTAGTGCAATCACAATCACGTTCAAATGGTAGCACAGTGACTAAGTGGTTAGCACTGCTGCCTTACACTGCCAGGGATCTGCATTTGATTCCTCTTGGGGCGAATACCTGTATGGAGTTTGCAAGTTCTGCCCATGTCTGGATGGAGTTCTTTTGGGTTCTCTGGTTCACATTGTTATGGAGGGGAATAACTGAACCCCTCTGATAATTAAACCAAAACATGCATCCCAACCTCTTATGATGGGAGTAGAGGTTCCCTTCTAATAATTATCCCTGAAAAACCCAGAGATGCCCACCTTTCCCCTCATAATCTGTTAAAAGAGTGGTTAAAAGAAAGAAATCCCTGATCTGCATTATAAATAACAGGAAACAATTTATTTATTTAACCCTAGCAATGAACAAATTAACAGAATTACTAACAAACTGAACAATTCCCACCTAAGTACTAACTACTCCCTAAATGAACTAAAATCTACTGGAATGCTGTACAAATAAACACAAGTCCCACTTATATAAACCCAATTAATAAGAGAACAATTAATTAAAACTCAATCTCTCCAAATTTGCACAGAACACTCTGCCTTCTCCATTACACCACAAACGCCTTCCTTCTGCTGTCAGGGATGTTTTTCCCTGTAATTGCTTCTGTGAGGACTTTTAGCTAGAAATGCTGTGGAAACTTTTTGTGATAGATGGTGCTTTCTCTAATGCACAGATGACTGTGAGAGCCAAATTCGAGAGAGACAGAGAGAGAGACCTGAGGGTTCTTTACCTGGGCAAATCATAGTTAGCTCTGGGGTCTCTGGCCAACTTTCTCCTTCTGTATACCTGTAATGACATAATAATATTTCTTATGTAGGATTGGTTCAATGTTGTCAACACCATCAGATTTAAATTTGATCATTTTTCAGTATCTAAGGGCTTGGTTTAATTTGTTTGGCTAAATTTGAAAACTTGTCTTGGTAAAAAATGCTGCTTGACATTTCAATATAAATATTTCAATTTTGGGTACTTTCTGGCTTGGCAACTTTCAACTGCTGCTCACAGATGTAAAAGTCTCTAAGCACACAAAAAAAAACCTTACCTCTTAAAGGGACCACACACCCTTTCTCTCTTATTATTTTTATAAACACATTCTTGCTTCCTGCTGTCCGATTCATGGCCATTCTACACAACTTCGTAATACCATCCACAGTCCAAACATGTGCAGGTATATGTGGATTGGCCATGCTAATTTGCCCATAGGTTCCAGGGATGTGAAGGCTCATTAGATTAGCCATGGAAAATGCAATATTATGGAGATAGGGTGGGCCTCGATCGAATGCTCTTTGGAGGATTGGTGTGGACTTGATGGGCTGAATGGCTTCTTTCTACACTTTTGGGATTATGTAATTCTTATAGTGCTGTGACAAGAACTGGACGCAGTACTCCTTCAGTTACCTAATCAAAGTTCTGTACGGCTCCAACATAACCTCCCTGATCTTATAATCTATGCCACGACTGATAAAGGCAAGCATCCCATGTGTTTTCTTAAGTACCTGATAAACTGTCCTGATGCCTTCAGTGAAATGTGGACAAGCCTCAACATCCCTCTATTCCTCTGAGCTTCCTTATGACTTGTCATTCCTTGAGTAGACCCTTGCCTTGTTCCTTCTTCCAAAGTGCATCACCTCACACTTATCGGAGTGAAATTCCATCAACCACTGATCTGCCCATCTGACCAATCTCTTTATATCCTCCTGTAACCTTTCTCCTTTCTCCTCACTGTCAATCACACAGCCAATCTTTGTGTCACCCACAAACTTACTTCTCAAGCCCCAATATTCTCATCGATATTATTTATGAAGATCACAGACCAAGAAGGGGCCCAGCACTGATCCCTGTGGTACTGATCACTGCACACCAGGCTCTAGTCACACAAGCAGCCTTCCACCACCAAGCTCTGTCTCCTATCACCAAGCCAATATTGGATCCAGCTTGCCAACTTACCCTAGATCCCATGAGTTTTTAACTTTCTTTTCAGTCTCTCATGTGGGATATTTTCAAAGGCATTGCTGAAATCCATATAAACTATATCAACCTCCCTCCCTTCATCCAAACACATGGTCACCTCCTTGAAAAGTTCCACCAGATTTGTTAGGCATGGCCTCCCAATGACAATGCCATGTTGATTACCTCTAACAAAACCTTGTCTCTCCAAATGGAGATTAATTTTCCCGTTAGCTATTTTCTCTAATAGCTTTCCTATCATTGATGTGAGACACACAGATCTATAGCTCCCAGGTCTATCGTGAACACTGTTCTCATAAAAATTGAACTATATTCACTATCCTCCAGTCCTCTGTCACATCCCCTGTGGCCAGAGATGATTTAAAAATTTGGGTCATTGTCCCTGTGCTTTCCTCCTTCGTCTTCCACAACAGACTGGGATACAACTCCTCTGGACCAGGGAATTTGTCCACATTTAAATCTGCCAAAACCCCCAATACCTCTTCGCTTCCCGTATCAATCTAGTCAAGAATTTTGCAGTCCATCTTCTCAAATTCTGTACTTGCATCCTTCTTCTCCCAAGTAAATACAGATGTGAAGCATTAATCTAACACTCTACCAATGTCCTGCAGCATCACACATAGTTTGCCCCCTTGGACCCTAAAATGCCCTCGTCTTTCCCTGGTTATTTTCTTCCCCTTGATATACTTACAGAACGTCTTGGAATTCTCCCTAATATTACCAGCCAATGTTTTGTCATTCCCCCTCTTTGCTCTCCTCATTGCTTTCTTGAGCCCCGACCTGCCCTTCTGATACTCTACTCAAGTCTCCATTGATTTGGTCCTTCTGCTGCTATGTGTGTCTCTTTTCCTTTTGATCCTGAATATTCTTAGAGATCCAGGGTTCTTGTTGCTCCTACATTTCATCCTCAGGAACATGTTGGGCCTATTTCTCCTCTAGGACCTCTCACTGCTCTGCTCCAGATTTGCACTCAAGTAACTGTTCCCAGTCTATTTTGGCCAGATCCTGGCTTATTTTAATAGAATCTGGCTTCTACCAATCCAAAACCCATTTTGGAGACCATCTCTCTCAAATACCATAACAAACTCAAACTGTACAATGCTGTGATTGCTATCACTAAAATGGTCCCCTACTGTCACCTCGATCATCTACTCAGTTTCATTTTTTAAAAATATATTCAATTTAGTGGGATGTGGGCATCTCTGGCTGGCCAGCATTTATTGCCTGTCCCTAGTTACCCTTGAGAAGTTGGTGGTGAGTTTCCTTCTTGAACTACCAGAGTCCACCTGCTCTGGGTTGACCCACAATGCCACTGGGGAGGGAATTCCAGGATTTTGACTCAGCGACAGTGAAAGAATGCCAATATATTTCCAAGTCAGGATGGTGAATGGCTTGGAGGGGATTTTGAAGGTGGTGACACTCCCATATATCTGCTGCCCCTGGTTGTGGGTTTGGAGGGTGCTTTCTGAATTTCTGCAGTGCATCTTGTCAATAAAACACACTGCTGTTACTGAGTGTCAGTGGTGGAGGAAGTGGATGCTGGTGGATGTAGTGCCAATCAAGGGGGCTGCTTTTTCCTGGATGGTGTCAAACTTCTTGAGTGTTGTTGGGGCTGCACTCATCCAGGCAAGTGGGGATTATTCCATCACAGTCCTGACTTGTGCCTTGTAGATTGTGAATAGGATTTAGGGAGTCAGGAGGTGAGTTACTTGCCACAGTAATCCTAGCCTCTGGCGTGGTCTTGATGCCAAGGATGTTGATAGTGGGGGATTCAGTGATGTTAACAACGTTGAATGTCAAGGGGTGGTGGTTAGATTGTCTCTTACTGGTGACAGTCATAGCCTGCTATTTCTGTGGCACGAATGTCACTTGCCACTTGTCAGCCCAAGCCTGGATATTTTCCAGATCTTGTTGCATTTGAACGTAGATTGCCTCAGTATCTGAGGAATCATGAATGGTGCTGAACAATGTGAAATCATCAGCGAACATCCCCCCACTTCTGACCTTACGATGGAAGGAAAGTGGTTGATGAAGCAGCTGAAGATGGTTGGGCCTAGGACACTACCCTGAGGAACTCCTGCAGAGATCTTCCAGAACTAGGCATAGCACTTCACTGTCCCTTGTAGCACCAAGTATGTTGATATGAAAAAAGATCTCCTGAATACATTTCAAGAAATCTGTCCCCTCTAATCTTTTATGTTATGATTATCCCAATTAATATTGGGGCAGTTGAAATCCCCTAATATAATTACACTTCCATTGTTTTTACAAAAACTGACTACATATCTCCTCCTCAATTGCTGCTGACTGGGGGTCAAAAATACACCTAACAGTGTGACTGAATGGAATGTTGAACAGAGGTTTTGTCAAGAATGTACAAGGCACTAATCAGACAACCTGTTGGCACCTTTATATAAGGAAAGATATACTGGCTACTGGAGGCCATCTAGAGAATGTTAACATAGCTATTACTAGGTTTGAAGGAACTGTCTTATGAAGAAAGGTTGAGTGGATTGAGCCTGTATCCATATACATATCGAAGAATGAGAAGCAACTTTATTAGAAGATTCTTTGAGGATTTGACAGGGAAGACGTGGAGTGGTTGTTTTCCTTGTAGGAGAATATTGGACCAGTGTATATAATTTCTGAATAAGGGTCACACAGTTAAGACAAGGATGAGGAGGATTTTTTTTTTCCCTAACAGATCATTATGAATCTGTGGAATGTTTTACCATAGAGGTCTGTTGAGGTTGTGGTGAAAAGGCAGGAAAGTGGAGTTGAGGATTTTCAGATCACCCATGATCTCATTGAAAGGTGGAGTAGGCTCAATGGGCTGATTGGCCTATTCTGCTTCTTTATCTTACGGTCTTATCCATCCTATCCCCATAACCGCGTACACTATTGGTGGTCAACCATTGATCAACATGTCCTTCAAATACTCAAAGATTGAGCTTCCCCGGTCCTTTGGGCAAGATAATTCCAAAATTTCACCATGTTCTTAATGAAAATAAAGGTACCGATAACATGTACTTCAATCTTTCTGACCAAGCTCCTGTGGGAGGATCTTATCAAAAGCCTTCTGAAAATTCGAATATGCTCCATCTGTGGACTCCCTTTTTATCACTTTTGTTAGGAATATCCTCAAAAACTCCAACATGTTTGTCAAATGAGATTTCCCATTTGCAAATCCTTGTTGGCTATGCCCAATTAGATCATTTCTATCCAAGTGCCCACTTATCACATCCTTTCTGATAGATTCTAGCACTTTGCTACGACTGATATATGGCATGCAGCTCTGTCGTTCCCAGTTTTCTCTTTTGCTCATTTCTTATCAAGTGGGCTCACATTTTCAATCTTCCAATCTGCAGTAATCATTCCAGAATCTTTGAAATTGTAGAAGATAATCACCAAAAAATTACGTCAGTTATCTCTATAGGCATCTCCTTTAGCATCCTGGGATGTAGATTATAAAGTTCCATAGACTGGTTTATGTTCAGACTCAATATTTTCTCCAGTACAACTTTCTGACATTTACTATTTTTGTTCAACTCCTCATTCTCCCCAGTCACTATTATCTCTAATTCTTGGAGACCCTTTTTATCATCTTCAGTGAAAATAAATCTAAAGGACTTATTTAGCTTCCTTGCTATTTCTCTATTTTCCATTATAAATTCTCCAGACACAGCTTTTAACGGAGCCACGTTCATCTCAGCCAAACATCATTTTAATTTTACTTCGAAAAGCTTTTACAATCCACCTTTATGTTCTTTTGCTGGATTGCATTCATATTCTATACTTGCTTTCCTGATTGGCTTTTCAGTTTTCCATGCGTGTTCTATAAACTTCCTCATCCACAGATTTATTACTATTTCTGACCACTTTATAAGTGTTTTATTTTAAATTCATACAATCCAGGTCTTTATTTGTCAGTCATGGTATAGTGACCTGGTTTTGAGTTTTTGCACATTGACAGAATGTTTAGTTCCTATAAGCCATGTAATAGCTATTAAAGACTGTCCAATACCTATGTACAGTCATGCCATTTCATGTATTTTCCCAATCTCACTCAGCCAAGTTGTGCCTCATGCTTTCATAATTCAGCTTGTTCAAATTTAACACCCTTGCTTCAGATTAAGCTACATCAGTTTAAAAAAAATACTGCAAAATTGTGGCCATTCATCTCGAAAATTTCTTTATACAACATGTTTTACAATTAATCACTTTTCATTCCATGATACTAGATCCACAATAGCTCGTCCCCTATCTCACTCCTCACCATGCTCACTATTTCTAAACTCATTCTACACAGCTTTAGAGCTCAGTTGGTTTTCCCAGTCAATATGCAGATTGAAGTCACCCACGACAACTGTGTTGCTTATGCTAAAAGCTTCTCTCGATTTTTACAGGGCTCCTCACTACCAGTACTATTTGGTGGCCTGTGAATAGCTCCAACATCTGATGCCTCATGCTGTTTCTTAGATCTACTCAGAAAGATTCTACTCATTCACTGAGCCCATCTTATATTATCAACAAAACTCCACCTTCTGGTCTATACTTCCAAAGCATCAAATATCCTGGAATTTTCAGTTCCCAAACCTGGTCACCATGTTCCTTTAACAACAATTATATCATAACTGCTTATTTGTGCTTTTGGATCATCCATCTTGTTGTGAACACTGTGTATATTCAGGAGAGTGCCCCTGACTTGGTCATTTTGACATCATTCACATTCAAAGCAAATTTGATGCCTGACTTTGTTTCTCCTATATCTTGGTCTTCCTCATGGCTTTTCTTCTTCCTATTATCAGCGTAACCCCATCCCAATTTTGATTCCCTCTTAGGTTCCCTTGACAAGCTAGTTTGAAGCAACCCCCAACAGCAAATCTCCCTGCAAGGACTTCCAGTCCAGTCCTGTTAATGTGAATCTGGAGCAACTTGTACAGGGTCCCATCAGCCCCTGGAGTGGTCTCAAAGTTTCAAATGTCTTATTCCCTCCCTCTTATACCAATTCTTCATCCATGCGTTCAATCAATCCTTCTGTTCTTAGGTTCACCAGCAGGTTAGCATGGGGAACAATCCTGAAATTGCTGCTTTCTTAGTTTGCTTCATAAGTCCTTGAATTCTGCTTTCAGGGCTTCGCCACTCTACCTCTCTATGTAATTGGTACCAACGTGGGCCACAGATTCTGGTGCTGCACCTCCCCTGGAAGGATGTCCTGCAGCCACACTGAACTCCAAACCTTGAGCTTCAGTTTCTTTCACCACAAATGCTGCCAGACTTTCTGAGTCTCTCCAGCACTTTCTGTTTTTACTTCAGATCTCCCCCATCTGCAGTGGTTTGCTGTTCTCACAAGCTACAGGTGGAGTCTGTTTTTAACCCATCAGTAATGTATTAGACAGAAAGAAAACAGAATGCGACTTCTAAAAGAGAATTGTCATTTTTTTGTAGTGAGTTACTTATTTTTGAAACTCACTCCTCTTTGAGACGGGTAGGATTTGAATGCTGAACTTCTATTCCAGAGATAGGGACAATACCACTGTGAAGCAAGGGTCCATCACGTACGCTTGATAATAGGAAACCCACAGTGCAGAAAGAGACCATTTGGCCCAATGAGTCTACACCTATCATTATACCTTCCTATAACCCCACATTTACCATGGCTAATCTACCCAGCATGCACAATGTGGGACAACTTAGCAGAGTCAATCCATCTAACCTGCACATCTTTGGATTGTGGGAGGATACCAGAGCACCAAGAGGAACCCTGTTCCAATGCAGGGAGAATGCACAAACTCCATACAAACAGTCACCTGTGGGTAGAATCAAACCCAGGTCCCTGGAACTGTGAGGCAGCAGTGCTAACCACTGAGCCACCATGCCACCCTAGCACATTGAGTAGCATTGATCATAACATTGAATTAAACAACAAATGCACACTATCTCCTGTTGTTTAATAGGGAATCTACATATTTCAGCTGATGACAAACAGCTTGCTGGAGGAATTGCATCACAAGGTATTCCATCATCTACAAGTGCCTGAATGTTCACTTTGCAACTTAATGTGGTCCTTCTTGATTGAAATTCAAAAGAGGGAGTGGAAATGGACAATTAATGGGGCCATTGGTTAAGTTTGTATGGTGTTGGCATTCAGGATTGGTTAAAATTTGCATGGGGTTCCGTTCAGATAGTGGAAATTGATGATTCTCACAGTATTGAAAACAGCCAACTGCAAGAAGACTGGGACAGTCAAAGTCACAAAGATTTCAAATCTATTTAATGAAATCTGAACAATGGTACGTGAGTATCAACAGGGTCATTGAGCAAGGTATGATTGACAAATCCGAGTTGGTTGTTTGTTGTTGTGGGTCCCTGTACTGAGGCAGCAAATTCAGATCAATCGTTCAGCTGTACATTACTGAGGAAAGAAATGTGCTTTCAAAGATTTTGGTCTTGCATGCATCAGGATAGAAGGACAATGGCCTGGTAGAGCAACTGTTCTGCTCAGGACCCTAAGAAACTACAGCAAGTTGTGTGCATAGCCAAGACCATCAGGGAAGACAACCTCCCAACCATGGACTCCATTTACCTCTTGTCGCCGCAGAATGGCTGCCAATATCATCAAAGACCCCTCCCAACTCAATAATTCTGTCTTCCAATCTCTTTTATCAGGCAGAAGATACAGAAGCTTCACCAGCTTCTTCCCCTCTGAATGGACTGCTCTAACTTCAAATAATGTTGATCTTGCTAATGATGACCTTCCTTTGTGCACCTTGTTCGCAGCCATAACCTTATATGCCTCGCTCTGTCTAAGCACCCTATGATCTCTGTGTCCTTGTTGGCTATGATCTGCCTGTATTGCACACAAAACAAAGCTTTGCACTGTCCTTAGGTTCTTGTGACTACAATAAATCAAATCAAATCAAGAAAGCCAAGTCTTGAAGGCAACAACAATTTATACTACATGTGATGAGGGTGCTGCTTGGAAGGCAAATGGACTCTAATTAGTCAGGGTGATGTGGTGGAGGATTCATCAGGGAGCAGTTAACTGCAAAGCTATTGTTAAATTTGAACCAGGCCAGTCAACACTGATTGAACGCCAATCGACTGTAGGGAATGCACCAAGGCCGGAAAATCCTGCCCTTCTCCTTATAATCTTCATTAGAAACCCCATTCTGTCCAGTTCCACATTTATTCTCTCATCTATATCATTCATTGTCGTAACAGCAAAAGACATAGGAGCAGGAGTAGGCCATTCAGCCCCTTGAGCCTGCTCTGCCATTCAATATGATGATGGCTGGTCTCATTTCAGCCTCAGCACCACTTTCCTGCTGTTCTCCAAAGCCCTTTAACCCGCTACTAATTACAAACATGTCTACATGCTCCTTAAATTTATCCAGTGTCCAGCTTTCACTGCACTCTGGGGGAGTGAATGCCACAGAGTCACAACCCTTTGAGAGAAGTAATTCCTCCTTATCTCTGTTTTAAATCTGCTACCTCTTATCCTAAAATTATAGCCTCTCATTCTAGATTGCCTCACAAGGGGAAATACCTCTTCTACGTCTACTCTGTCAATCTCCTTTTGCAGCTTATATACTTCAGTTAGATCACCCCCAGTCCTTCCAAACTCCAGTGAATACTGGCCTAAATTGCTCATTATCGCCTCAGAAGGCAAACCCTTCGTCTCTGGAATTAATCCAGAGAACCTTCTTGAAAATGCCTCCAATACAATAACATTCCATCCTGTCCAAATTCTATTGGCTGTTACCACAGGAGAATTATCCAGATGATTGACTAATTGCATGATTTCATTCACATTTGAGAAGAATGATTAGGTTGTTTGAGCTATGTGTCACATCACATGTCACGATTCTGTTTCAATATAACGCAGACACTGGGTGAGTATCTGCGCTGAGGAATGGAGAGCTGTGATCAGGAAGACAGCACCAGCTCATTAACAGAGACAGAAGTGACTGATCTGTGTGCACAACAGATCCGACCAAAGCTCAGCAATGAAGCTGCTTCTTGCTTTCGCTATTGTCTGCATATGCATTTCTGGGATTTCTCTGATGCTGAGCTCAATCCTCAGTTGTCCCAAAAACATTGAAGTGTCCAACAAGTAGCTATTTACAGCACAGATGGGGGCTCCAACACCCACTCTCTTCCTGGTATCAGTTTGATAACCAGTCAACAGCAACAAACTGATATATAGAATCCCTATAGTGTGGAAGGAGGCCATTTGGCCCACTGAGTCTTGCACTGACTCTCCAAAGACCCAGACTCCTACCCAAATGCTATAACCCCACATTTGTCATCACTAATCCCCTTAGCGTGCACACCCCTGGATACTATGAGAAATTTAGCATGGTCAAACCACCAAAACTGCACATCTTTGTATTGTGGGAGGAAACTGGAGCACCCAGAGGAAACACATGCAGACACAGGGAGAATTTTCAAACTCCACACAGACTGTCTCTCCAGGCTGGAATCCAACCTGGGTCCCTGGTGCTGTGGGGCCACAGTGCTAACCACTGAGCCACTGGGTCACCCCAAATACCTTTCTCTCAAATGAAAAGGTCCCAAGGTGCTCCTCAGAAGTATTACGAAGAAGAGGTGACTCCAAGTCCTCAAGAGATTTGGAGTCAGATGTTCAAAAGCTTAGTTTTAAGAAGGATTTTCAAGAAAAAAGCAAAGTCAAGAGACAAGGAGGTGGGGGGAGGGATTTCCAGCCCTCAGGAAGTTGAAAACACGGCCACTGTTTGCAGAATAATGACAATAGACCCTCCTCAGGATGTTCAGTGGAGTTCCGCCCGACAGTTCTGAGGAGTCACAATGATGGTTCAGAACACCTTCCACTCCCATTTGTGAGATATACCCTGATTTGATGCTGATCCACATTTCCATCCATATGTGATTTCTTCTGTGATTTCTTCTACAGCCTTCAGAGATGGTAGAAACGTGGAAGGCTGAACAGACGTGAAGCTGGGTGGAGTCGGGAAACACAGTTCCTTTCAGGACACTAGCTACTGCAAATTTAAATGAATGAAATAGGAAGGTGCGTGTGGCAAGTGGGGAAGTAGGCAGCTGGTTTGGATAGGTAGCCACAGTTATACAGTCATTATCATAGGGTTTTACAGAATAGAAAGAGGCCCCTCTTCGACCCATAGAGTCCATGCTAGTCTTCAAGCTACTCTACCCTAATCCTGTTTCCCAGCACTTGGTCCATAGCCTTGTATGTTACAGCACTTCAAGCGATCACCTAAATACTTCTTACAGATTGAAATGATTCTCATCCTCACCACAATGTCAGGGAATAAATGGCTCTTGCTCAGAGCTAAAGGCATTCTTGTTGAGGATGAGGGAAATTCCTCACTGGAATTGAGATTCCCAGGAGATTCCCATGTGTCAAACAGATCAGAACTTCCACACCTTTGATCATTTGTCGAGCATCTGACAATTCTTCCCCAGAGATCTTGGCCCATCAAATATTGCGGAAAGGACAAAGTGAAGTCTGGAGAGTGACAACTCTGATGACCCTTTGTTGCACTCCCTTTCTGGAAATAATACCTTTCCTCAGATAAGGGGACCTGAAATGCACACATTATGCAAGATGCAGTCTAACTAAGCTCAAATATGCATTTTAATAATTCAATTCATTAAAGTTGTGTTGATCACAAGGACCATCAAATCCATCTGTTCTGCAGCCTTCTACTGTCTTTCACCATTTAAATAATATTCAGCTCCTCTATTCTTCTTGCCAAAAAGTGTAAACTCACATTTCTTCATATTATATTCCATCTGTCAAGCTTTTGTCCACACTCTCCACCTGTCTATATCTCTTGGTAATTTTTTTTCTCTGTTAACCTCACCAGTTGTCTTCACCTATTTTTGCAACATCACAAACTTGGCTATCTTACATTTACTTTCCTCATCCACTCCATTAATATATATTGTAAATTATTGTGGCCCCAGCACTGGTCCTTTTGGTGTTCTAATGGTTACTGGCTGTCATCCTGTAAATCTCCCCCTTATCCTAACTCTCTGCCTTCTATTAATTAGTCAACCCTTTATCCATGGTAATATCCTGCCTGCAATTCTATGGGCTCCCAACTTATGAAGGAGTGTAACGTGCTGTGCCTTATAAAACATGTTTTGGAAATTCCCGTTGAATCTTACAATCTTTCCTCATCAGAAACTGTATTTTGCTGCTCCCCCCACCCTATTACAATCTCAGAGTCCAATCCTACACAACAATCAAGAAAGCATGTTAATGATTAATTCCCCAAACAGAGATATCAGACGATTAAGTGTAAACTTGAGTCAGCTGTCACTGAGAAGTGAGTGAATGTTTTGAGAACAAAGACCAAGAAACAATGTGAAAGTATTGAAGCCAGAACAAGATTCTCATTTGATTTTCACTGCAGGATATGTCCAAGCTTTGGAACTAGTCTGTACATTGTACCTGGGAATTTAGTTACATGTCACATAAAGCATCGATTGTAGCAATTGGTATTGAAGTTGTATTGTAAAGGAAGCTTGTCTCTAATATTGCAAAGATGTTTTTTTTAAGCACATTGTTTTCTTTTCTTCTCCCCTTTTCTGTGATCGTTTGCTTAGGCAATGCCTCAACAATAGTGATGTCAACCAACACATCAACTGCCAGTCCTACAACTGCACCAAATTCAGACTCAAACGAGAATGATGAACAAACATCAGCTAAGCCTTGACCCAATTCTAGTGACGGGGAGTGGGAGTTCAGACTAAAAGAGACACAGAGTTGGAGTCAGGTCTGTTCCAGTCGGTAATCATTGCTAGGTTAAGACAGCTAGGCTTTTTGAAGGAGCAAGGCAAAGGTCTATTGCTTTCTAGCCCTTTTAAACTGTCTTAACATAATGATTGTAAGCTTTCTTTATATATTAACGTGGTCTACAAGATTCCGTCTTTGACAGCGCATTGATCTGTACAGAAGAACCTGCAGAAATATTGTTATGCCTTACAAACTGGCTTGTAGCAACTTAAACCCATAATGAGATAGGTAGAACTGCAGGAGCTGTGTGGCATCACTGTGCAAGTGGTTATTTGAATACAGTCGACATGGATATGCCAGGGGGTGAACACAAGTGCCTCAGCTGTGCAGTGAAATGTCCACAGATGACTTGAATTGGTAGATTCAGGGAAAGTAGCAGGGTACTGCGAGCCTAATGGGGAATCTTTGATAGGGTTTTCTGCTGGGGAATGGAACAAAGTAACACAGTCAATGAAGCAATGTACAATACAATGGAGGCAGAGAAAAAACGACACAATAAACTTAAAAATCGACAAGCAAGTAAGTGTGCACTGCCAACAAGATACCACGCAGCATGCATAGAGTTGACATTATAGAGTAGTTAGTAATGTTGGTAATGTTCAGAAGCCTGGAACAGAAGACCAGGGTTTGGCTCCCACCTGCTCTGCTCCAGATATGTGCCATATTATGTCTGAAATTGTTGATTAAAATGATAATTTCCTTATGGTACAGGGGTTTAGCTCGAGGCCTGGAAGTCTAGGTTCAAGTCCTGCCCCTGTTGTATCTGAAGAGACTGATTAGAAACATCTACAGCAGAAATAGTTCTATTGATGTCAGCCTGAACTTTACTTTTACGACTAAACTTTTTCTTTCATTCTCTGAAGAGCACAAATGAACTCTTAAAATCATCCATGATAACAAGGTGTAGAGCTGGATGAACACAGC
>NC_063378.1:5489981-5502321 GCF_021869965.1 Rhincodon typus | reverse complement strand
CCAGCATCTGCAGTTCCTACTATCTCTCTTAAAATCATCCTGTTGTTTGGAAGTTGGTGAAATCTTGACCTGAACTCAAATAGTTTCCACTCATCTCTAATTTGCTTTTTTTGATTTTGTTTTCACTCATAATGTTAAATAATACTGGAGTTTTGTTTGTTATCAAGGAAGGAGCTGTAGCCCCTGAAGGGTAAGGGGTAGCCCCTGAAGGAACCACCGTTGTCTCTCTATTTCATAGAGGGAAATAATCGGAAATGGGAAGCACCACTCAACATCAGTGTGTGGGCGAAGGCTGGGAGGCAGAGTTGGCTGAACCAGCACAGCCAGGAGGGGAATAGAACCTGTGCTGTTGGTAGCAGTCCACACTGCAATCCAGCCACCAAACTGGTTTATCAGTAAAAGACAGGCTGGATTCTGTCAGAATCACAATGGCCTGAATTTCCTGCTCAGAGACCTGATGCATGATGAGAGGTGTTGTTGGGATATCGCCAAAGACCAGGAAATTCACCAGCACAGACCTTCTGACACATGAGAATTGTGCAGGTCATTTAAACATCAAATGAAGACAAGTTGCAGGTCCTTGCCAAAAAGGTTCTAAATGAGAGTCAGAGACATCGAAACGTAACAGTGCGCTCAGCTGGATACTAATACTAGACAGTAAAAATAAGCTTGTCTCACTATTTTTTCATGATGGACTGCCCAGTCACTCATACAAAACATTTCAGCCCCAATATTCTTCTTGACCCCACAGCAATTCCCACCCCATGCCACACTGAGCCCCCAACGCCCTCCACTGATCAACTACTACTGCAGCTTGATCTCCCTCGTACCTGCAGAAGCTCAGACTGCACCCTTACAAACCTAATCATGATGATAAGACCCAACCATCTTTCCAGTGAGGCATGACTTGCCCCACAGCCTAACTGACTAATTCTAGGTGGACCTGATTAGCCCCAGACTTAACCAAGTCTCCCAGCCTGACTATCCACCTGTCACCTCACCTACCTGCCACTCTATCGCCCTATGTTGTCACCTACCTCTCAACCCTGCCACCCACCTGCCCCTCGATCTTCCTACCAACTCACCCAGCCGTCAGTCTACACACGTACTAACTCACTCACCTGCCAGCCTACCAGCCCTACCCATCTACACATTCACTCATAGAATCCCTATAATGCAGATATAGACCCTCCAAAGAGCATCCCACCTCCCCACCCTATCCCCATAACCCCACCTTTCCCATCACTAATCCCTCTGGCCTGAACATCCCTGGATACTATGGGCAATTTAGCATGGCCGATCCCCCTAACCTGCACATCTTTGGACAATGGAAGGAAATGCACGCAGACACATGGAGAATGTGCAAACTCTACACAGATAGTCACCCGAAGATGGAATCGAACTTGGGTCCCTGACACGATGAGGCAACTGTGCTAACCACTGAACCGTCCAAAAATACAGAATTTAGTCTTTTATAAAATTGTTCATGGAATGAGGGCATTGCTGTCTAGGCTGGCATTTATTTCCCACCCCTAATTGCCCAGAGGATCAATTAGGAGTCAACTACATTGCTGTAGGTCTGTAGGCCAGAGCAGGTAAGGATCTCAGTTTCCTTCCCTATGGGATATTGGTGAATCAAATTTTTTTTTCCCCAACTGACAATGGATTGGACTCATCATTAGAATGTTAATTCCAATTTTTTTAAAAAAATAGATTGAATTCAAATTCCACTAGCAGCTGTGGTGGAGATTCGAACATGATTCACCAGAACATGACCTGGGTTTGTGAAATAACAGTCCAGCGATAACACCACTAGGCTTCCACCTCCCCCTTAAGGTACTCAGTCATTTCCCACACCCACTGACCCATTTTCATCACTTACTTATCTCTGCTATCACCCTACTCTTTCATCTACTCATCCAATGTATCCTTAAGAATGCCATGTACAGTTCATACCCTCAAAAGGGAGGAGCGCCCTGTCTTAACCTTGACCCTCAGCCAGGCCAAATGAGCTCTTTTTGGCGAGTGCTGGGGTGCGGATTTTTGGGGAAAACTACCTTGGATGACCCAGCCAGATGTGTGGAGCAGAGCTGAAATGGGGAAAAAAATCCCAATAGAGGTGCAATCTGATGAGGCCAATATTTTCAAAACAAAATGAAGGCACCAGCTCTTCAAATAAGCATTGTTACCCAGTGCCGATCTCCTGTCTGTCATCCCAAGCCCCCACATGTTATTTCTACCCAAGTAACCATGACATGCCCTCTTGAAAACCCAAGTTGAAACTGCCTCTTCTACATTTCTAGACAATTGTGTTTCGCAGGCTAAATACTCGTGGTGTGAAAAATCTTCTTCTCTCATCACTCTTGCTTCTTTTGCTCATCGTTTCTAAAAAAAATGAAAATTATTTATTTGTTATATGTTATATGGGGTCAATTTTCACCGTTATCAAATGTAACCTTATAAAAGTTATGAATAAAGTATACAGTGAAAGAGTGATTCTTATCCAAAATATGAACATTTTGAATGTAGACATTTAGGAATTGGGAAATGATGGATTTCAGCGATTCTTAGGGTGAGGTGGGAGTGGGATTTGGTGAACCTGACCTCAACCAGCAGAGTTTTGGATCAATTGACATGGATGGGAGGTGGACATAGGATAGTGGCCAGTATTGAGAAGGAAAAACAGAGCCAGGAGCTAAGAGAGTTCTGATTTGACTGTAATAGTCTAAGTAGAATGAACAGGTCATCACTTTCAGAGAAACAGGCTTGAAAAGGGGGGCAAAAGGAAATGCTGTCAAACTTCTAATATTACACTCAGCTATTACAGGCTGCAATACTGAATGTGGAGTTAATCTGTTCTCATTGCAGGGACTCAGAATTGTGAATAGAGAACTATAGCACAAAGAGAAACACTAATGTTGGGGTCCCTGGTAAAGCTAAAGAGGGGAGAAATCTGTAACATTGATAATTGTATCAACAATATTGAATTTGCTCAGTATAATTATATGAAATTGGAAAAAGAAAGTGTTCATTGCTGTTCAGAACTTTTCAGCTTCATTACTGAGATAGCCTCAAGCAATAGCTTCTGAACCGTGAAATGTTTTATCCACCACACCACTTACATCTGAGACAAATCTGGTGAGGTAATGTGTTTGTTCAATTTCTTGTAAATATTCTCTATGATTGGGGTATAACAATGTCAGTGGAGACTTATTTGCTATATAAAGACCTATCAGAATGGATCTTGTAAGATCCTTGAGTGCAAAGCAACAGAGATCATTGTCTTTCACAGAAATGGGTGAATCTCTATTATTGCAGATAAGGGTCATTTATTATCCTTTAATTTCAGCTGTTGGAGTTCCAGGTAAGAGATTACCACATTTAATAGTGATGTAAAACAATTGTTGGGTCTTCCGGACATTATGTTTCAACGTTTTAGACAGCTACCTACTCTGGTTCTAGTAGTCGTATGATAACTCGTCTGTTGCTGTTTCAATTTTGACAGTACAGTGTTATATCTGTAGTGATCTTTGCTGATCAAAAGCTGGTATTATTACAGAGCCATTCTTTTTCCTGAATGTATTGGAATTGGATGCCTGTGTTAAGAGCGGGAATCGGAAAGTCAGGAAGTGTTAATAATTTCACTTTGTGGGATTAACTTGCCGTGTACTTTTTTTAATTAACATTCATTTAGAGATAGATGAGGTACCATGTGTTGCATGGATTTACCAAAACTGCCATTGTCTGCAATAAAGTGTTTTGATAACTGAACCTTCTGCTGTTTATGATGGAGAAGGTGATCATGAGGCATTGTCTAGCTGGACATTTGATTGCAGTGATTCTGGGAAAATGTAGAAATATTTCTCTTATTCTAAGGGGGAGGCTTGTCCTGATTTGTGGAGCTGCAGTGATAGATAACTTTTCCATCATCCTTGATCATGGATTTTATTGCAGGTTGTGGAGGTTGTGAATTATGTTGCAAGATTCACAGGCCCGGGCATGTATGAGTTCAGAGCAAAGGGTGTAAAAATCCAAACTCCCGGTCAAGGGAGGGATTACAAGGTGGATCCACAAAATTTGATTTTCGTGAGAGAAGGGGATGGTGATGTTGGAAAATGAAAACTGAAGGCTAGATATTGGAGTGGGTGATATGCAAATAGAAGTTTTTCACTGTTTCCGTTACTTTAAAACAAATGAGTGCTGTGAATTGGCTCACAGCGCACAATGTCTCTACTGACAGTTCAGATAAGGGAGGTCCCAACTGATATATGCAGCCCAGAATGAAGGGGAGGAGACACACCAGCCTCTGTGAAATGCGCCATTGTGTCAAAGAATGCACATATGGAACACTATTTAATTTGTATCTGTTCTTTGACATGAATGGGAACCATATCTTCCTAGGAAAGGAGCTAGAATTACACCTGAGGGAAGTTGGAGTCTTGACAGACGTTATGTCTCTAATTGGTTGGCTATATGCTGAGTGGTCTGCCTTTAACTTACAGGAATTTTCCATGAATTTATGTTTAATTTATGTTGACTTTGCTTAGGATGTTAGTATACAAGTTAGAAAAAGGAAACTTTGTCTATTGATTTATTTTTCTCCCCCCTTGGATTTTTTAGTAGGTTTTTTTTGTTTTTGTTTCTTCGCAACAGGGGTCATAACACAACGCATTTTAAAATTCAAGGAGAGAGAATTTATTGGGAGGATATCTAGAAGATACTTTAGATTTTTTTTCATTCCATGCAGCACAGATTAAGTTAAAAGTACGCAGGAACAGGTGGAAACTTGGAGTATCTGGAGAAACACAGCAATATTAACAGAGTCTTCACTGTGTTGGCTATGTTTGGATATTGAGCTGGTGGATAGGGTGCAGGGTGTGAAGAAATTTTAAAAAATTAAATGTGCAGCTGCTGATTTAACTTCTCTCTCCTTCACTCTGCCAGTAAACCTGGTGCCGATTGTTTTCCTTTACCCAGGAAAGTGTGGCCTCTCACAACGTATCACTTCCTACCTAGTGGGAATGGCAACCTCTGATCTTCTTGTCATCATCACTGATCCTTTATTGAGGTGGTCAGCCTCAATTTATTTTGCAGATTCCTTCATATTCGTTACTTCTGTTTGTATTGTCATTTATTTTTCGGCTGTGGCAGCCATTGTTGTTTCTGTGTGGCTCACAGTTGCTTTCACCATGGATCGATTTGTGGCCATTTGTTGTGAGAAGCTGAAAACAAAATATTGCACCAAGAAAACTGCGACTGTGGTTATAGCAACAGTGAGCTTGCTGGGCTGTTTGGAGTCTGTCCCATGGTGCTTTGTAAAGGAACCAAAATATGTAATTGGTAATGTTCCCTGGAATTGCGTCACAAAACAGAGCTTCCATATATCCCCTGGATGGGCTGCATTAGAAATGATTCATTACATTTTAACACTTTGCATCCCTTTCTTCTTAATTTTTGTATTCAATGTTTTGACAGTCAGACATATTTCAGTGGCAAGTAAAGTACGAAGAGGACTTCGGAGCAAAAGCTACATAGATGAGCACAAGGATCCAGAGATGAAGAGTCGCAGAAAATCCGTTATTTTACTCTTAAGCATTTCTGGCAGTTTCATCCTGTTGTGGGTGTTACACATTGTGTATATCATTTACCGACGAATTGCAGATATGCTAACATATTACACACACACTGACCCTAACTTCACCATATACTGCATCTCACAGATGTTACAAGTTCTCAGTACTTGCACTAACACGGGTATTTATGTTGTGACCCAGAGTAAATTCAGAGAGGAGCTAAAGAATGGGGTGAAACATCCTTTCAATCTCGTTGTTAAACATTTGTCAACAGTCACCCGGACACACTTGTAACCTTCTCAATTCTTTTTGTCCCTCTCAGCATCAAACAGTCTGGACCCATACGTGGATAATTTCTCTCAGTTGGAATCTCTCTGCACTGTGTATATGCACATGTACACGCACAAGCGCGCACACACACACACACACACACACACGTCGATCTTCCATTTGCAGGATTCTCGCAGCACTATCTCACACTGCAGACCTACAACAGAAAACATATAGTTTACCACAGACAAGCAGAAAGCACTGGAGAGACTCAGCTGGTCCGACAGCATTTGTGGAGACAGAAACAGAGCTACAGTTTTGAGTCCAGTATCCCTCTTTATTCATTTCATATGGTTATTTGTTCAACTATATCTGTGTTACAATCACATGTGCTCATTGACTCTCCTTCCATCTCACTGTCACGCACACACATGGGCTTAAGAATATTGCATGGTCCATTCACACAAACTTTCAATATTCTTTCCTCTGGTTGACTCTCTGCATCAGACATTATCTGAGCAAGGAATGAATAGACAATCAGATGCAGACTATTTGACACACACACACACACACAAAAACAGATACACAAACAGACACACACACAAACAGACACACACTCTTTCTCTCTCTCACACTCACACACACACACACACACACACACAACATATGGATTGAACAGAGCAGTAATATAAACACAGAAAATAGGATTGGGGGTAGGGCATTCAGTGCTTCAAGCCTGCTCTGCCATTCATCATCATTATGGCTGATCATCCAACTCAGTCCCCTGTTCCTGCTTTCTTCCCCATAGCACTTCCCCATAGTGCTAAAGATAGATCTCTTTAGCACTAAGGTCCAAATCTATCCCCTTCCTGAAAACAGTCGATATTTTCTCCTTGACTGCTTTCTGTGGCAAAGAACTCCACAAGTTTACTACTACCTGGTTGAAGAAATTCCTCCTCATCTCAAAATGAAATTATGAAGGAAATGAGGAAAATAAAGAGAATGCCCAAGGAAGATATTTCCATTGAAAATTAAAGACAATACGAAGATGTCTCCTCAACATCAATGACCAAGTCTTCCAGTTTTAAGATTGTTAGATAGGGCGTGGGCCATAGGTAGGAATTGGGATCCTGTGGACGCTCTGATATTCATCTGGGGATCACTGCTGCTGCTTAGAAGATCCGGGTGATTGTCCCAAATCTTCTCACCTCGGGATCATTAGAAATCAGATCCATGACTCAAAATTTGAATTGGATGACATTGGAATCATTTACTGTCTCTCAGTCAATTTTTGAGAAGACTGAAAAACAGCTGATTGCTGCTTTTTGGTCACATCTCCTTTAAAACAATTGATTCAACCAAAGCTCAGAGAGTTCCTGAGTTCAATCACTGCTCCTTCCATTGTTCTCCTGTGTCCCCAGAAAACACTTGCTGCTCAATACAGGACATTGCTTCCTTTTCCCTTGCTTACTCTCCCCATTTAAAAAGCAGGGGGATGTGTAGGGTTTGGCGAGGGATACTAAATGGCCCCCTAGAATTCCCTACTTTGGGAATACATTGACATTGGTCTTGAGTAAGACCACATCCAATTTCTGACTTGCCTGCCCATTGGCTTTTGCTGTTGCTGATGTCTGCTTTGGTTCCAAACTGGAAAAAGGGAGGCAGACGTTTGGGAAGGGAGTATGGAGGATCTGCTCAGGCAGACAGTGAGAGAACAGGAGGATGGCCAGAGCTTCAAATACATAGTAGGAGACACTGAGGCAGAAAGAGAGATAAAGAGCAAGAAATGAAGGCATATTGACTGCTTTGGAGAGATGGAAAGGCAGACAAACAGCTAGTGAAAGATAGAAAGGCAAAGAGACAGATAAAGAGAGATAAAGGCACATAGGCTGATAGAGAGAAAGGAAGAAAGATGGATAAAGCCAAATAGAAAGGCAGAGAAACAGAAAAGAAGAATAGAAAAGCAGAGAGACTCAGTAGGAGAGACAGAATGTCAAAGAGCCTGCTAAAGAGATAGAAAGAGCAGAGACAAGTAAAGAGATAAGAATGTGTGGAGCTGGAGGAACACAGCAGGCCAGGCAGCATCAGAAGAGTAGGGAAGTTGACGTTTCAGGTCGGAACACTTATTCAGGTCCTGACCCAAAATGGCAACTTTCCTACTCCTCTGATGCTGCCTGGCCTGCTGTGTTCTTCCAGCTCCACACTGTGTTATCTCTGACTCTAACATCGGCAGTTCTTACTATCTGTAAGAGATTAGAATGTATGGGATTGGTGAAGAGGGATAGAAAGATGATGAGACAGATAAAGATAGAAATACAGAGAGATAGATAAATAGAGAGATAAATGTAGAGACAGGGAATACAGAATATAATGGGATGAACAGAGAGAGAGAGAGATGACAAAAGCAAAAGTTGCTGAAGGGATGGAGAAACTTCTCAAACTTGTTTCTCTCCTATTTTGGAAGTGCTGAAACACCACCCTCTGTTGGCGTCTGGACACACCTACATTGGCGGCAGCGTCACCCAGACTTCAATCCACAATGGTGCATGCATTAACACAGAATCAAGCCCAATGTGAACATTGAGAAATGAGAGGTGATTAGCAATGGGACGTGTTGTCAGAATTTTAACATTATTTTTAAATGTTTACTTTTGTGCACGGTCAGCTTCATGCACCTGGTTTTTCCTTCCCTTCCAGAAATGAGAAGCTTTGAATGTGTTAAAATGTGTGATAAAAGCATGACTGAAAACCTTAGGTAAAACCCTTTTGGAAATCTAAAACTCCCATTTTCTTAAAGGAGCTTAAATGTTTAAATGTTGCATTGATTATAGAAACATACATAATAGAGGATACGAGACAACAAGGTGCAGGGCTGGATGAACACAGCAGGCCAAGCAGCATCATAGGAGCAGAGAGGCTGACGTTTCGGGCCTAGACCCTTCATCAGAAAAAACCCTTTGGTTTCTGTTTTTCTATCTCTCTTTATGTGTCCCTTTTTGCTTTTCTTTCTCTCTTATCAGTCTGCCTATCTTTATATCTCTCCTCTTTACCTGTCTTTCTGTCTGCCTTTCTATCTATCCTTATTAATCTGTCTGCCTTTCTATCTTCCTTTATCAGTATTTTTGCCATTCTATCTCTCCTTTCTATCTCAGTTCATCAGTTTCTCTGCCTATGGTTCTCCTTCCATACATTTATCACTCAGTCTGTCCTCTCTTTCTCTCTCTCTAACTGCTGGAACAGATCATCGATTCAGTCCTGACAAAAATACACGATTACCTACATCAGTCCCACTTTCCAGCACTAGGCCCATAGCTTTGAATGTTGTGCCACTTCAAGTGCTCATCCAAGTATAAATTTAAAGGTAGCAAGTTTCCCCACCTCAACTGCACTCCCAGGCAGCACATTCCAGTCCTACCACTCCCCCCCATCCCACCCACCCCTACCCTTTGGGTGAAAAAGACTCTCAAAGCTCTCTTCCTATTCCCTTTCAAACGTAAGCTTGGAGTTTGGATTCTAAACCATATTTTCCCACAATGAGATTTTACCATGTTAACTATTAATTAAAGATTAACATTCCAACAACATTTTAGCTTCAACAAAGTTTCTGTTCCAAGTCGTGAAATGGTTTCTGACCATTGACTTCAGAAAGAAAGGAGGAAGGCACTCTCCCATCTACATCAACGGAGCGAAGGTTGAGAGGGTGGAGAGCGTCAGGTTGTTAGGAGTAACGATAACCAACAACCTGTCCTGGACCTACCACGTGGATGCGATGGACAAGAAGGCACAACAATGCCTCTTCCTCCTCAGGCAACTCAGGAAATTTGGCACGTCCATAAAGACCCTCACCAACTTTCACAGATGCACATAGAAAGCATACTATTCGGCTGCATAATGGCCTGGCATGGCAACTGTCTGACCAGGAAACTACAGAAGGTGGTGTGCACAGCCCAGACCGTCAGGGAAGTCAACCTTCCATCCATGGACTCCATTTACACTTCTTTTTGTCATGGAAATGCTACCAACATCATCAAAGACCCCTCCCAACTCGGTAATGCTCTCCTACAACCTCTTCTGTCAGGCAGAAGATATAAAAGATTGTACAGATGCACCAATGGGTTCAAGAACAGCTTCTTCTCTGCCAATATTAGACTGATGAATGGATCTCTCTAACATCAAATAATGTTGATCTTGCTAATGTTGATCTTGCTTTGTGCACCTCCTGTGCAGTGTAACCTGTATGTCTCACTCTGTCTAAGCACCCTATGATCTATATGTCTTTGTTTGCTATGATCTGCCTGTACTGCTCGCAAGACAAAGCTTTTCACTGTACTTAGGTACATGTGACTACAATAAATCAAATCAATTCAAGGTATCTTAGAAGGTTTACACACTGTCTCTTTCTGTGTAACTCACTGTCTCTCTTTCTCTCTGTGCAACACTCATTGTCTCTCTCGCCCTGTGTAACTCTCTGACTATCTCTCTCTGTCTGTGTAACTCGATGTCTCTCTTTCTGTCTCTGTGTACTCACTATCTTTCACTCTCTCCCTGTGTTACTCACTGTCTCCCTCTCTGTGTAACTCGATGTCTCTCTTTCTCTCTCTGTGTACTCACTATCTTTCACTCTCTCCCTATGTAACTCACTGTCTCTCTTTCTCTGTGTAACTCAATGTCTCTCTCTCTCTCTCTCTCCATGTAACTCACTGTCTTTCTCAGGTGTGTTTGGAGACTTTCTTCCTAACTCAGTGTTTTCGATAGATTCCTTCTTTTAAAAGTAAAAACCCTGCTGGGCCCAGAGGAGGCAGGTAGGAAACAGAACTCAGGCCATTCAGCCCATCGAGGTGGTGCCTACCATTCCCCCAGGATCACATGCTGATCCAATGATCACAGGCTCTGGGATTCCTCCCCCTGTCCTGGCAGTTGTTGTCATGGTGACGTGGTTGTGAATGGGGACCAGATTCTAACGCACCCCTCACGGGCAGCAGGTGTCACATTCCTGATTTTGGCAAGATTCAGACGCAGGCCTGAATAAAATAAATAAAGTAAAAGCAAGCAACATCCGTGATTTGATGCCTCTCTGGACATTTCCTAACCTCCTGTTGAGTGTTCATTCCACTGGGATGGTTCCTGTCACTTGGAATTGGGTCACACTCAGATTGAAAGTCTATTGGTCGCACTCTGTAATTAATAAATAAAACCATCACAGGTTCACTGACACCTGGGGCTTTACTGACTAAATGGCAGGTCATTCACTTTAAAGGGTCACTCTGTTTCCTTTTGCTGCAGATGTTTGAGGCACCGATGGCGGTATATAATGGCAAATTACTGCAGATGCACTGAAAACAACAAATGCTGGAGATCACAGCGGGTCAGACATGGAGAGAGGACGAGCTAATGCTTTGAGTCTAGATGACGTTTCATCAGAGCTGGTGAAGTGTGGAGGGGACAACATTTATGCTATAGCCGGAGGAGCGGGTTGGAGTGCTGGGGGAGAAAGGATGCTGGTAGCTCAGATTAAGAGATCAGAATGTGGGAATGGCAGAACAATGGTATGTCTAACTGCCAGGGTGGAAAGAACTGACAGTCCCACTGGAGTGGGGGAATGGGCAAAGAGGAATTGATGACAGAGAATGTAACAAGTAAAGCTAAAAGAAAGGGTAGAAATAGGAGGTGGCTAAAAGAAAGGGTAGAAATAGGAGGTGGCTCACAATTTGAAGGTGGGGCAGCACAGTGGCTCAGTGGTTGGCACTGCTGCCTCACATCGCCAGGGACCCAGGATCAATTCCACCCTCAGATAACTGTCTGTGTGGAGTTTGCACATTCTCCCCGTGTCTGCGTGCATTTCTGCCAGGTGCTCAAAGATGAGCAGGCTAGGCGGATTGGCTACGCTAAATTACGCATAGCGTCCAGGGTTGTGTAAATTAGGTGGATTAGCCATGGGAAATGCATGGGTTACAGGGAAAGGCTGGGGGGATGGGGATGGTCTGGGTGAGATGCTCTCCAGAGGGGTGATGTGGACTTCTGGACCAAATGGCCTGCTTTTCCACACTGCAGGGATTCTACATTAAGTCCAGAAGGTTGTAAAGTGTGTGCCTGACAATGAGATGTTGTTCCTCCAGTTTTCAGCAGAACTTTCTGAGTTTCCCTCCCTCTGCTTGCAAGTTTATGATTGGTAGGCCGAAAGAGAAAGAGAGAGAAAGAGAGAGAGAAAGAGAGGACTGGTGACTGAAGGCAGGTGTGACCAATAGAGAGAGAGGTCCGATGACTGAAGGCAGGTGTGACCAATAGAGAGAGAGAGGTCCGGTGACTGAAGGCAGGTGTGACCAATAGAGAGAGAGGCCTGGTGACTGAAGGCAGGTATGACCAATAGAGAGAGAGGCCTGGTGACTGAATGCAGGTGTGACCAATAGAGAGAGAGGTCCGGTGACTGAAGGCAGGTGTGACCAATAGATGGAGAGGTCCGGTGACTGAAGGCAGGTGTGACCAATAGAGAGAGAGGC
>NC_063378.1:5485556-5489971 GCF_021869965.1 Rhincodon typus | reverse complement strand
GAGGTCCGGTGACTGAAGGCAGGTGTGACCAATAGAGAGAGAGGCCTAGTGACTGATGGCAGGTGTGACCAATAGAGAGAGAGGTCTGGTGACTGAAGGTAGGTGTGACCAATAGAAAGAGAGGCCTGGTGACTGAAGGCGGGTCCAACCTAAATAGAGGGATGGTGTACAGGTGACTGAAGGTAAGTTCTAGTCCCACCTGATCCACAGGTGTGTCATAACCTGTCTTGATAGGTAGTTAAAGTTATTTTACCAGGGAATCTGTGGAAATGCTGTCATTGACAAGATTTGAAACATAAGTTGAATGTGAAACTTAGCATTGTATTCATTCACTGGACATGGACATCGCAAGCTGGGCCCAGCATTTATTACCCATCCCTAGTTGCACCTTGAGAAGGTAATGATGAGCGGCTTTCTTGAACCGCTGCAGTCTATGTGCTGTAGATTGACCCAAAATGCCATTAGGGAAGGAATTCCAGCATTTTGGCCTAGCGACACTGAAGGAATGGCGTTATATTTTCGAATCAGGATGGTGTTCAACTACTGATGCGAAACACGAACTGCGTTTCTCTCTGCACAGATGCTGCCAGACCTGCCGAGTTTCTCCAGTGGTCTGTCGTAGCTGATTAAGGTGTTTGGGGATTGTCACGGTCATGTTTGACTTCTTTCATTATTGACAATGAACATTAGAATCGAAAATATTCTGCCCAACATTAATTCATAAACACACTGCTTTAGTGCCTCTATGTCACTGCTACAGAAGTTGTAAGCTCCATCCTTCCTGTTTGCTTTCATCGGATTGGATTTGAATTTGGATTTGGATTTGGACTCAAGTACAGGAATACAGTGAAAAATGTGCAAAGTTGCTGTTCTCCAGCAACATCTTACTGCACAAAGGACAGGATGAAAAAACAGAGACGGAAATAAAAGACACACAAACTGGACTTTACAGAGTGGTATTGGAAATCACAGATTCCTCACATTGAACATTCACACAGCAGGGTCCTGTCAGAATATGTGAAGGCTCCTAGACTGATTTCTGGGATGGGTGAAGATGGGACCAGTGTTACATTTACACAAATGGTACATTGTCCTTCAGAGTGAGAGGATTGGAGTACAGGAGCAGGGATGTCTTGCTGCAATTATACAGGGCCTTGGTGAGACCACAGTTGGAGTACTGTGTGCAGCTTTGATCTCCTTATCTGAGGAAGGATGTTCTGGCGATGGAGGGAGTGCCACAAAGATTTATCAGGGTGATTCCTGGGATGGCAGGGCTGACCTATGAGGAGAGATTAGATCAGTTAGGATTATATTGACTGGAGTTTAGAAGAATCAGGGAAATTGAATGTGGTTTATAGGGGGTGGCTGAATGGGTTGGGACCTTTTTTTCCCTGGATCGTCAGATGCTGAGGGGTGAAATTGTAAAGGTTTATAAAATCATGAGGGGCATGGACAGGGTGAATAGCCAAAGGCTTTTTCCGAAGCCTGGGGGAGTCCAAAACTGGAGGGCATAGGTTTAAGTTGAGAGGGGAAAGACTTAAAATGGACTTAAGGGGCAACTTTTTCACATGGAGAATCGTGCGTGTATTGAACGAGCTGCCAGAGGACGTGGTGGAGGCTGGTACAATTACAACATTTAAAAGGCATTTGGACGAATAGGAAGAGTTTAGAGGGATATGGGGCCAAATGCTGGCAAATGGGGCTAGGTCAGATTAGGATGTCTATTCGGCGCGGATGGGGTTGGACAGAAGTGTCTGTTTCCATGCTGTGTGACCCAATCTCATTGAAAATCCAAACAGGATGAGAAGAATAGATACAGGAAAGATGTTTTTGATACAGAAACAGAAATTGCTGGAAAAGCTGAGCAGGTCTGGCAGCATCCGTGGAGAGAAATCACAGTCAACTTTTCAGGTCGAGTGATCCTTCCTCAGACCTGACCATTTTGGACACAGGTGAGGAGAAATGTCTTCACCCAGAGAGTGGTGACCCTGTGCAATTCTCTGCCATAGAAAGCAGTTGAGGTCAAAACATGGAATGTTTTCAAGCAGGGGCTGTATATAGTTCTTAGGGCAACATGGGATTAAAGGGAGAAAGTAGCAATAGGGGATTAATTTGGAAGATCAGACATGACCACATTGCATGGTGGAATAGCCTAGTCCTATTCTTATAGTTGATGATTTTTCTATGAGGTAGGGTTGAGCAGATTGGGTTTATACACACTGGTGTTTAAAAGATGATGTTATTACAATATATAAGATCCTAAGCCAGTGCGACAGTGTAGATTCTGAGAGGATGCTTCCTCCTAGAAACTAGGGCAAGGGGGTGCAATTAAAAACGAAGGGACTTCCATTGAAGACTGGGTTTGATTCCAGCCTCAGGCAACTGCCTGTGTGGAGTCTTCCTGTAGCTTGTGTGGGTACCCCCTAGGTACTCCTGTTTCCCCCCACAGCCCGAAGATGTGCAGGTTAGGTGGATTGCTCAACTACCCATAGCGCCCAGGGATAAATAGGCTGGCCATGGTAAATATAAGGTGGGCAGGCACATCTGTGTGGGAGGGTCAGTGGGCTGGCCAACTTGATGGACTGAATGGCCTCTTTCAACATTGTCAGGATTCTCTTGATTGTATGACAGAGTTCAGCCCATAATCAGGACTGGCTGTGATTGGATTGAAGGGCAGAGCAGACCCAAGAGGCTGAATGGCCACCATCCTGCGCCTGTGTATTGAATTTCCACATGGGGAATCCACCACGAATCTATAATGTGGAGGCGTGATCAAACCTCCTCTGTTTCCATCAGTGGAAAGGGTTTCTCACCTGTGGTAATCGGAAAATATTACCGACAACTGGGGACAGCCAATCATCATCCTGCTTTCAAAGAGCAGAACTTAACTCTGTTCTGTCTCCACACAATATATTGTGAGGCGTGGAGGCTCAATATTCAACAAATCATCAGACACTGTGGGAATTGGCTGTTATTCTTCAATTGAACCACAGCTCCTCCAGCAAACTGAGAATGCGGACAAAGCGTTGATTTAACTTTTCATCCTCTTTTCCATCTCTCTTTTTCTGTTTATCTTCTCTTCTATATGACTACATCAATCTGTCTGCCTTTCTATCTTCCTCTATCAGTCTTTCTGTCTTTCTCTCTTGCCTTTCTTTCTCACTTTGTCAGTTTCTCTACCTTTATCTCTTCCTCCATATATTTGTCACTCGGGCGGTCCTCTCTCTGTCCCTAACAGCCAGAAGAGACCATTGAGTCTGTCCTGATCTACATGTGTCCCACTTTCTAGCACAAGGCCATTGCCTTGAATGTTGTGCAACTTCAACTGTTCATCCAAGTGTTATTTTAAAGGTTCAGGGCTGGATGAACACAGCAGGCCAAGCAGCTGTGTTCATCCAGCCCTGCACCTTGTTGTCTCGGATTCTCCAGCATCTGCAGTTCCCACTATCTCTGATTCAATTTCATTCTTATTTTAAAGGTTGTCTGGTTTCCTGCCTCAACTCACCTCCCTCTGAGGGTCTGTGTGTGTGTGTGTGTGTAACATTTATGGCTCCAGCAGAGACGTATCATGCTGTCACTACCTGAGTCGTGAAGGGTTGAGGAAACTTCTCAAGTTTGTTTCTGTCTTATTTTGCAAGTGTGGAAACATCGCCCTCTGTCGGCGACTGGACACAACTACACAAGCAGAGGACAGCATCACCTAGTGTTCCATCCGCAATGGTACATGCAGCAATGCAGCCTCAAGACCAATATGTACATTGAGAAATGAGAGATGATTAACAAAAAGACTACTGCCAGAATCTTGACATTGTTTTTAAACATTTGCTTTTGTACATGGGCAGCTTCATTCAGCTGTTCTTTTTTTCTCCCTCCAGAACAAGAAGCTTTCCTCGTGTTAAAACGTGCAATGAAAGCATGACTGGAAATCTTAGGTAAAATGTCATTGGAAATCCAAAACTCCAATTTTCTTAAAAACGCTTAAATGTTTAAATTGCATTGATCATGGAAATTTTTCCCTTTTTCTATCTCTCTGCCTTTCCATCTATCTTTATCAGTCTGCCTGCTTTTCTACATCTGTCAGTAGCGGAGTAGGCAGTGTTTAGACTCCTCAGCCTGGAGCTTGTCAATATGCTCACTTTCTCCCCTCCCCTCCTTTTTCTTCCTCTTTCATCTTTTTTTAAGATTTTAAATTGTTTTTTTTCTGCTGGGAAAACTTAACTTGGAGCAGCTAAGAGCCAAAATGAAGTGGGCTGGAGGCCTGGAGCAGTGCAGAGTGGGCTGGAGTCCTGGAGCGGTGCAGAGTCAGCTGGGAGGCCTGGAGCAGTGCAGAGTGGGCCAGAGGCCTGGAGCGGTGCAGAGTCAGCTGGGAGGCCTGGAGCGGTGCAGAGTGGGCCAGAGGCCTGGAGCGGTGCAGA
>NC_063378.1:5481247-5485546 GCF_021869965.1 Rhincodon typus | reverse complement strand
GCCTGGAGCGGTGCAGAGTGGGCCAGAGGCCTGGAGCGGTGCAGAGTCAGCTGGAGGCCTGGAGCAGTGCAGAGTCAGCTGGGAGGCCTGGAGCGGTGCAGATTCAGCTGGGAGGCCTGGTGTGGTGCAGAGTGGGCCAGAGGCCTGGAGAAGTGCAGAGTGGGTGGCGGCCTGGAGCGGTGCAGTGTGGGCTGGAGGCCTGGAGTGGTGCAGAGTGGACTGGGGTCTTGTGTGGGCAGTCTGCGCTTGTGAGGCCAGTCAGACCATGTTTGGAAGTGCCTGCACTGAGCTACCACAATGTAATGTTTATCTGTAATTTGTTTATCTGACTGTGATATTCATCTTTTTAACTATGTTATAGATGATGCAAATATTTCTGCAAGGGGTCTTGTAATTTCCTCCCTGACTTCCCACAATGTTCTGGGATACATTACATCAGGTCCCGGAGATTTATCCAGCTCTATTTTCTCTAAGATTCCCAAACTTCCTCTTCTGTAATGTGAACTGTTTTTAAAACATCAAAGTTTATTTCTCTGCATTCTTTAGACTCCATTTCTTTCTCCACTCTCCCATCTCCTGGGGTTCGTCACAAAGATGATCTTCTTGATCTTTAAGAGGCCCTACCCTCTCTCTAGTTATCTTTTTGCTCTTAATGTACTTGTAGAATCTCTTTGGATTATCCTTACCATATCTTTTTTTTCTTTTACTCATTAATGGGATGAGGGTGTCACTGGCTGGGGAGCATTTATTGCCCATCCCTAATTGCCCAGAGGGCAGTTGAGAGTCAACCACATTGCTGTGGGTCTGGAGTCGCATGTAGAGCATACCAGGTAAGGATAGCAGTTCCCTTCCCTAAAGGACATTAATGAACCAGATGGGTTTTTCCTGACACTTGGCAATGGATTCACGGTCATCATTAGATTCTTAATTCCAGATATTTTATTGAATTCAAATTCCACCATTTGCCATGGTGGGAACACGGGTCTAGAATGTTACCTGGGTCTCTACATTAACAGACTAGCGATAATACCACTAGGCCATCGCCAATGCTATCTCGTATCCCGTTTCTACTCTCCTGATTTCTCTCTTAAGAATGCCCTTACACTCTTTATATTGATTAAGAGATTCAATTGAACCAAGTTGTCTCTTTTATTCTTGACGAGAACCTCAATATCCTTATTTATCCATTGTTTGGAGGGATATGGGCCAGGAGCTGGCAGATGGGACTAGTTTATTTGGGATTATGTTCAGCATGGACTGGTTGGACCAAAGGGTCTGTTTCTGTGCTGTATGTCTCAATGACTTTATGTCTTATATTCTAACTTGCACTATGAATCATTGAAAGGTAATATTACTTATTTTCTTTTTATTCCTCTTTTTATATCTAAGATTTGTACCTCAGATGGTGCCCTGAGCGGTGACATTGTAAACTTTTCACGGTAGTCCTACTCCTATACTTGAGTGCGCATGACAATAAAGGATATTCTAATTCTAATTCCTATTTACTTCTCTTTTTCTATCTCTCTGACTTTCTATCTCTCCTTGTTAATCTCTCTGCCTTTCTATCTTCCTTCATCAGTCTTTCTGCTGTTCTCTCTCTCCTTTCTATCTCAGTTTATCAGTTTTTCTGCTTTTATCGCTCCTTTACATATTTATCACTCAGGCTGTCCTCTCTTTCTCTCTCTGTCTCTCTCTCTCTAACTACCAGAAAAGACCATCGAATCTGTCCTGACAAAAATACCTGGTTACCTACGTTAGTCCCACTTTCCAGCACAAGGCCGATAGCGTTGAATGTTGTGCCAATTGAAGTGCTCATCTAAATGTTATTTTAAAGGTTGTGTCATTTCCTGCCTCAACCCGCCTCCCAGGCCACTCCGGACCATCCCACCTCCTGACCTTTGGGTGAAAAAGATTCTCAAAGCTTTCTTCCCACTCCCTTACAAATGTAGGCTTGGATTTAGGATTCCCACAATGAGATTTTACCACGTTAACTATTAATAAAAGAAGAACATTCCAACAACACTTTCGGTTCAATAAGGTTTCTGTCCCAAGTCGTGAAACTACTTGCGTTCAGCTCTGCATCAGGTGCATTTCTGTGAATTGGGTGAATCCACTTTGATCTCATCTCCAGTTAATTGCAGCATATTCACTGGGCTCCTCTTCCTGGGCTGGAAGGTCAGGTTTGCGAACATTGAAGACACAGACTGCTGAATACAGAACCTCCTCACTGTCATCTGACCTGGCCTGTGACAGAAAACCATGTGTTAGATATGGATCTGGTGGGACAGATAGGAACCTGAACCAGGAGTGTATCTTGCAAATGTTACAACCAACACATGGAGAAATCTCCAAGACCAACTGCAGTCACTCATCGAAGCTCCCCTGGCAGCACCTTCCAAACCCACCCAGAAGGACAAGGGCAGCACGAGCATGTGAACACCATCCCTTGCAAGTTCCCTGCCAAGCAACACACAATCCTGACTTGCAATTACATCACCATTCCTTCCTTGTGTTTGGATCGAAAGTCTGGCTCTGTCCTCTTCATAGCATTGTCTGTCACTCCAAAGACTGTAATGGTTCAGGAAGACAGCACCTCGCCACATTATCCAGGGCAACTAGAGCAGGCAATAATTGCCAGCTGGCCAAACTAAGTGGTGCCCAAAGCCCATGAACAAATTGATAAAAAGTAAGGGAATGGTACAGTGTGACATACCTATGCAGCTCAGCAAAGAGCCAAAAGTTGGACGGTGGCATACCAGATAATGTATTTCAATAGGTGAATGAAGGGGTTATAGGAATCTGTACCTGAGCGCGTGAGTGAGGGAAGGGCAGGAGAGACGGCTGATACCGTTGGATGGTTCTATGAGCAGATTGTCAATGTCCCTTTGCCAGCATCACCTCATTGTCGGAAGTTTAAGATCAGCTCCAAGGAATAGCATGGGTGGTAAGAAGAACAGCCTTCACTGAGAGGTCCTTCTTATATGTCTGGAGTAACAGCCACTCAGCACAGTGCCGTTGTGGTGCCTGCGGTTAGGAATAAATCACTGCCCTCCTCCCTCTCCCCACCTACTGCCCTAAGCTTCTGCAATTAGTTTGCAAGTCAGAATTAATGATAGATGTGATGGTTTTTGTCATCCTGATTCTGGGCTCTATGGGCGGCTCCCAAGGACAGACACTGTAATAAACATCAACTGCTATTGGAGGATGATCTATTTAGTGAGACCTGCCCTTTGAACTGCATAGACTTGATGGTCCTTCAGTGCAAAGAGTTGTTGACTGTTGCAGGCTGGTTCATTCCAAGATTCAGGACCAATGTGCTGAGAGACGCATCTTGAGAAGGATTACACAATATGAACATGAAGAGTATTGACATTTTATAGGAGTATTTTAGAGTGGAACATGCACTATGCAGACAAGTCATATTTTATTCTCCTTTTTGTAAATTTCAAGTCAAAAAATGATGCAGCAAACTTTTACAAGTTTCACCAACATTTTTGAACAAAAAAAATCCCTATCTGTTCTGCGACATTTTGTTTTAAATCCAAACAATGTAAGGACCTCTTATTTTTGATTTCGGAATGTGCGCTGAAAATGGAAAATGGACACTACCTTGCAAAAATAAAACGAAGTGTGTAAGGAGTCTGTTTCAACTTGTAAAATTCAAGTGAATCAAACTGATGTTCATAAGACAATGTAACTTTTTTGGCACAGTGACTCCAGACAAATTGGCACCACTTGTTGTGGGTTCAGGAGAGCTGAGCATAGTAACATCCTTCTGATTGTTCTGGCTGCAGCTTAACTCAGCCCCTGTGAGTGAAATGCCAAGAGAAATCCGCAAGAGTTGGCTACAACAGTGTCTCTCTGTCTCTTTTTGCTGTAAAGTTTCTCTCTCCAGCTCTCTGTCAAAAAAACCAGGAAAAAGACAATAGCTTTCAGAGACGCTGACAGAAATAATTCTAAAACATAGTGCAAAAGGAAAGACTCTGGGTCCAACTGATCTACCTGAAGTAAAGACTACCTACCGCTTTGCAAACAATGTTGAATCATCATCAATAACAACCAAAAGAATTGTGAGAACAGGCCATTTTACTTTTATGGGTCTGGAATTTGGTACAGAATTGTGCTTCCTGTGCTATGACTATATTTCCCCCCACTAATTGTATTTTATATAAGAGATAGTAGGAACTGCAGATGCTGGAGAATCTGAGATAACAAGGTGTGGAGCTGGATGAACACAGCAGGCCAAGCAGCATCAGAGGAGCAGGAAAGCTGACGTTTCGGGCCTAGACCCATCTTCAG
>NC_063378.1:5420661-5480847 GCF_021869965.1 Rhincodon typus | reverse complement strand
CAGCTTTCCTGCTCCTCTGATGCTGCTTGGCCTGCTGTGTTCATCCAGCTCCACACCTTGTTATCCCTGTATTTTATATAAAACTGCCTTATGATTCTGTTATTTGTGAACAAGTGTGTATAGGGGTAAAAAAGTATAGCTTAAATATATTTGTATACGTTGAATATACATAACTAGTAGCTGGTCAGTAATTAATGATTCATCTTGTTGGACATTTTATTGTAGGATAAATATTTATAACAAGTAGAGTTATTTGTCCCGTTCATGATGAAATGAAGTGTACATTCTGTTGGGGTTTCTGAACTGTAGTAAGTCAGGTAAATTGGTTTTTGTAGTATATACACTAGACACACATGTCCCTGTTTGTCGAATAGTGGAACTCAATGATCTGAGTCATGAAAAAGAGGAAAACATTTGATATGAAAACCACATCACACGGCTAACTTGTTTGTAAGTGCTTTGAAGTACTGCAGGGCATTGTAGACTGGAGGCGAAGCAACTGAGCAACATTTGCACTTTCTGTGATGTTGATCTGGGACTATTGTAAAACGCATGTTGGAATATGCTGTAATTTTCTTTTGAAATTAGAAAAAAAGTTCAGCCTTGTTCTTATGTGCATGTGCAGGATAAATCTATACTTGGGCCATTTTTATGTTTGCAACACAGAAGACATCTGTGACTCATTTCCTAGAACAATAGGTCAGTGAGTCACCTCCAATCTGTGGATTGAGTTGGACAGTCCCTGATGCATAAACTCCATCAAACAGGGGCAACAAACCCGTTGGATTTTCCACTAAGTTGGTCAGAATCAGAATCTAAAGTGATGTGATAGCTACTTCTGAATCGGGTACCTTCCATGTTCTCACTTACCTTCGTGTTCGATGGGTGCTGTGTCAAATCGGTTGCGGGAGTGGCAACTGTGTCTCTTTTCTTCTTCCTGATAATAACAAAAATAGTTAAATATTTCCAAATAACATTTTTTTAAAAACAGTAGAAGTGAGTCCTACAGACTCCTGGCATTCTGTGTGGATGGCCAGCCTGAACACATTGCGGATTGTAACCAGGTAACAAGTCACTAACAAATGTTTCTGGGTGAAGGAGGTTATCTTATGAGGAAAGACCTGGACAATTTGTGCCTGAATCCATTGGAGTTTAGGAGAATAAGCAGTGATTTTATTGAAGCACGTAAGATCCTGAGGGGCCTTGACTGGGTGGACAATGAGACGACATGGCTGACGTGATTGGAACAAGGTTGGCCAGGTCGACCTCATAGAATATAAGATTCTTGATTACAGCTGTTAACCTGGCCCAATCAGGGAGCCCTAGCTGACAGAAACAGGAGCGTCAGAGGTTCTGCTTACTCCAGGACCCGGCTCTGAGCTAGCTGGATCAGTGTCATGTGCTCTGTCAATAAAGAGTGAATTGGTGACGGGATACCAACATTTGTGGAGTTATTTCAGTAACCCCTTGAGGAAGATACTGTGGACCTGTATTAATATTAAAAGCCCTTCCTTATGACGGACTTCTTCCTCAGTAAAGAATGAATACAATTCCCTTTTGAAAACAAAAAGACAGTCATCATTCACTGTTTCTGTTTCTATTTTTCTTCTGGGACTCTAGATGGTGCACTGCAGGAATTCACCAAGCATCCTCAGACAGCACCATCCAAACCCACAACCACCTCTATCTAGAAAGACAGTGGCAACAGAGACACGGGAACATCACTGCCTGTATGTTCCCCTCTGAGTCACTCACCATCCTGACTTGGAAATATATGACTTCAGTGTTGCTGGGTCAAAATTCTTGGAATTCCCTATCCAAACTCCATTGGGAGTCTACCTAGAGCACACAGACTGCAGCGGTTTGAGGCAGCTCCCCACCACTATCTCAAAGGGCAATAAAATGCTGCCCAGCCTAAAACAGCAAAATCCTGTGAATGCAAACTCTTTAAGAAAGGGCACTACAACAATGCAAATTGTTGTTTGACTATGAAGGTCAACATCAAAAAGATTGAATCTGCATTTAAATCTCATTCCTACTTCAGGATTCTCGGGCAATTAATGAATTTGGAAACTGTTCTCGGGACAGAAGCTTTGAATGACAGAAGACAACACACAATGAGGATCTAAATGGGATCTTTCTACTCTGCCTGTGCAGACACACGGTATTACACCTCGCGTGCTTGTTGTGAGAGGCAGCTTTTCTCTCACAAATTCCCACTGCTGGGGTGCATTCTCTTGGCTTTCTGTGGGGAATAGATCTTTGTGAAGCCAGTAAGACAAAATCTAAAACACAATTATTCTCACCTGTTACTGTGTGAGAGAAGTGATGGATCAGCAATTGGCCAGTGGTATGCCCACCAGGGGGCATAAGTTTCTGTCAATTTCCTATTGTCAGCAGTAGGAACATGGGCTTCTGTGGTCTAGTCACTGTGTCCCTACCACTGGGCGAGAGGATTTGAGATTCAAGTCCTACCTATGCCTAGAGTTGAGGACAATACACTGGAAAAGGTTGATTTAACCTGTAACCTATACACCCACAAATTGTGCCACACCTTCTTTATGGGGCCCTATGACTGATGTGGTAATGTCCCTTTGGGCCAGAAGGCTGAGGGCTCAAATCCCTTCTTTTCCAGAGATGTGTAACAATAGGTTGGTTTGAAATATTGAGAAATAATCTCTCGTCCATTAAATTGCCCCCTTCTTAATTCTGTACTCAGTTTTAGTCTCAGGAATCTCAGAGTAAATCATGTTAACTGATAGCATCAGATGACCACATATGAGCTATCAGCCTTAAAGGGCAGACTATGAAAATTGAGTTTAAACATATCATAGGATAAACACATACCTCTGCGCAATCAGAATCAGACTGATAACGACCAAAGCTGTTCCTACAGGGATTCCAGTTATCCAGGGAAGCATTCCTAGGATTTTCAAAACAGGCATTGCTCTAAGATTATGACTTGATAGTGACATAACATTTATTTGAATGAAAATACACCTTCCTATATATTGACTTTAAAAATGTATGGTTAAAGTTGCTGTTTTACAAAGGTGAGATGACCAAGCAATCCTGAGATTGTAGATAATACTTTGGAGACATGAATTAAAATCCCAATTAAGCTGCTGGTGGAATTCAAATATAAATATTATATTTGGAATTGAAATGTAGTCTCAGTAACTTTGAGCATGACAACCCCATAGAGAGTTGGAGAAAAGAAACGTTGAAGAGATGGGAATGAAATCATAGAATCCCTACATTGTGGAAACAGGCCATTCGGCCCAACAAGCTCACACCCACCCTCAGAGCATCCCACCCAGACCCATCCCCCTATAACCCACCTAATCTACACATCCCTGAACACTACAGGCAATTCAGCACAGCCAATCCTCCTAGCCTGCACAGCTTTGGACTGTGGGACGATACTGGAGCACCCAAAGGAAACCCATGCAGACACAGGGAGAACATTCAAACTCCATACAGACAGCCACTCGTGGCTGGAGTTGAACCCAGGTCCCTGGTGCTGTGAGGCAGCAGTGCTAACCACTGAGCCACCACGAAATGAATAAACTGCACCTGGTATTTCTAGGCAGTCTCCCATCTGAGTATGAACCAGGCCTAAGTTTGCTTAGCTTTATAAAACCAGATGCAATCAGACATTTCCAGACTAGTATAGCTGTAGGTCTTCAGTCACAACCCTGTCTTGTCACTTCAGACCCACAGTAACAGGTTTAACTCTTGTCTTCCCTCTGAAATAGACCAATAGGGGTCACTCCTTTCAGTTCAAGGGTTTAGATTCAGTTAGGAGTGGGGTAACAAGTGCTGATGTATGAGGATGAGGATTTGTTAGGAGTATAGTCACTGAACTTTAGAAGAATGAGGTGGGTGAGGGAGATCTAACAGAAACCTATAAAATTCTAACAGGGTTAGACAGGGCAAATTTAAGAAGAATACTTCCCTGACCGGGGTGTCCAGAATCTGGGGAGGTCATTGTTTCAGGCTGCAAGCTGGGCTACATAGGACTGAAATGAGGAGATATGTCTTCACATAAAGAGTGGTGATCCTGTGGAATTTCTGCCAAAGAAGTGTTTGTAGCCAAACATTGAGTGTTTTCAAGAAGGAGTCAGATATAGTTATTGGGGATAAAGGGATCAACTGATATGGGTAGGACATCAGCGGGGACTGAGCAACTTCTTCTGTCTCTATCTCTCGAAGGATAGGCAATCTTTTGAACTCTCTTCCCCAGTGAGCAGTGGATGCGAGCCATTGAATGAATTAGAGGGGTTTGATAAATTTTTGCTCAATAAGAGAGACATGGTCTATGGGGTGGAAGAAAAGAAAAGTGGAGTTCAGTCCAGAACGACAGCAACCACTGTTTAATTAAATGGTACGGGAGAGTCGATGGGCAAAATGGCCTACCCCTGCTCTAATTCATAAGTGGAACTGAATAACAGCCAAGAACGTAGCCTGTAAAATTAAGAGGAGTTTCTGACATCAAAAAGAACCAAATTAACACAATGATTCCTGTCATTTTAATGGTCATATGAGCCTTCCCCCACTTCATATTACATTCCTTTTGGTCACAGCCAATAAAAGTTACAACGTTCACAGTCACACCTTCAGAGAAGACATTGAACCGGGCATTAGATGTGAATTAACATGATACCTACAGAAAGCGGTTGAAGCCAAAACATTGACTGTTTTCAAGAGGGAGATAGATGATCTGGTTAAAGGGATCAGAGAGCATGAGGAGAAAGGGGGAACAAGGGACTGAGTTAGATGATCAGCAATGATCATATTGCATGTTGGAACAGACTGGAAGGACCAAATGGCCTACTCCAGCTCCTATTTTCTATATTCCATGTTTAGCAAACACTTTGATAGTGTTTGGTTGGGGCTGGACAAAGGCATACCTGTCCCAGAGATGTGGAACAAGATCTCTCAACAGGTTGATCCAAAAATATCAACACTGAATTTAATGATAGATTCAGTGAAACATTATATATAGTTTTGGTTTGTTATGCTGGGTGGAAAAAAGATGCGGATGAACTACCCCAGTTGACTTTGTGACGGAGTAAGCTGTATCTCATAATTACGTGTTAGAACATTCGGAGATGTACCTGTGGAATGGAGCTGGTACCTGCTGACACTATCACCCTGCTCGTTCTCAGCTGTGCATGAGATTAGCTTTTCAAAGCCAGTGAGATGAATCAGTGTCAGGGAGCTCTGGATCAGGCCATTATTCACTGTCCAGGAATAGACTATAATGTCTGAAGTATTTCCTGCAATCTTTCTCCTACTGAGGGTCCATGTGATATTTACTGAGGGATTGGCTCTGACTCTACAGGTACAAGTGAAGCTATTTGTGGAACTGGTGCAGGTCAATCTCCCCTCCCCCTACCGCATCCCAAAATCAGCCCAGCTTGTCCCCGCCTCCCTAACCTGTTCTTCCTCCCACCTATCCCCTCCTCCCACCTCAAGCCGCACCCCCATTTCCTACCTACTAACCTCAACCCGCCCCCTTGACCTGTCCGTCCTCCCTGGACTGACCTATCTCCTCCCTACCTCCCCACCTACACTCACCTTTACTGTCTCCATCCCCGCCTCTTCGACCTGTTTGTTTCCTCTCCACCTATCTTCTCCTCTATCCATCTTCTATCCGCCTCCCCTTCTCTCCCTATTTATTTCAGAACCCCCTTCCCCTCCCCCATTTCTGATGAAGGGTCTAGGCCCGAAACGTCAGCCTTCCTGCTCCTCTGATGCTGTTTGGCCTGCTGTGTTCATCCAGCTCTACACCTTGTTATCTCAGATACTATGATGGGTTTCCCTACAAAAAGGAACAACGTGTTCAAGTGATGATCCTTTTAATAATGCAGTTGTAACACTTACATTGAAGAGTTCCTTTTTATTGATTAACTACAAGAGATAGTGAAATTAAGTTACAGAATCCCTACAGTGCAGAAAGAGGCCATTGGGCCCATCTAGTCCGCACCAACCCTCTGAAAAACATCCCATCCCTTCACCCTCTCCCATACCCCGCATTTCCCATGGCTAACCCACCTAACCTTACATTCCTGGACAATACAGGGCAATTTAGCATGGCCAATCAACCTAAACTGCACATCTCTAGGAGGAAACCGGAGCATCCAGAAGAAACCCACGCAGACACAGGGAGAATGTGCAAAATCCACAAAGTCACCCAAATCAAACCCAGGTTTGAATCAAACCCAGGTCCCTGGTGCTGTGGGGCAAGGATGCTACCCACTGAACCACCGTGCCATCCTACTCACTGATAACAATTTATTGTTAAAGGTTACTAGAGTAAAATGTCCCAAACCATTTCAGATCTATGTTGATCAGTTGAATTTGAGACCAGCTTCAGACTGGGGCACTAGATTACATTCTCAGCTGACCTGACACAGAACACTATATTTAAATCATTTTTTTGATGCCAGCAGACCTTACAGATTATGAAAGAAAGAGACATTCGTCCCTCCACTGGCATTCAGACAAGTTATCCCTGTTTAGCACTTTAATGTTGTTCCGCGCTGACATCATTGGTATCCTAACTTTAAAACAGAATCGGATAGTACCATTCTCAGTTTTGATTTATTCCCTTTGCCAGTTGAGCTCTTACTATGGTGAAATTAAAGACTGAAGCTGTTTGCTACCAGGATGGTTGAGTCAAGAGGAGAGCAAATACTTACACAGACAACACAGTGTGGAGCTGGAGGAAAACAACAGGCCAGGCAGCATCAGAGGAGCAGAAACGTTGACACTTCATGTCGGGACCCTGCTTCATTTTTTGACGAAGGGTCCCGACCTGAAACGTCAACTTTCCTGCTCCTCTAATGTTGCCTGGCCTGCCGTGTTCCTCCAGCTCCACACTGTGTTGTCTCTGACCCCAGTATCTGCAGTTCTTGCTATCTCTGAGATACTTACACAGTGTGTATAACCAGCATGCACGAAGTGGATGGAAACTGTGGAGAAGCATTCAAGATGCAAGCTCAACATTGAATGTGCGGCAAGGTGAATTTTATGGCATGTTCTTTCATTTTCAAGGAGAAATGTTTTGTTATTCACTAATTTTGTCAGTAAACTGCATCTTTGGAAAGTAATATCAGTCTCAGTAGAAGAGGTATTTGCAGTGAAAGACAGAGTTGCTTTAATAATGGAGTAAATGATGGCAGCGGCGTAGGACACTCCAACCAGAAAGCCCCCCTCTCCTTCTGTTTCCCTCTCTTTTTTTATTCTTTTCCTCCCACTCAGCAGCTCTCAGCTTGGTCTCTCAGCAGCTTGTGTCAGGTCCCAGCCTGGCCTCTTGGCTTCTCTCAGCTTTTCTCTCTCAGCGGCTCATGATGGGTCCTGGGCCGGGTCACTTGGCGGTATTTCAGCTGGTCCCTCAGCGGCATATGGCAGTGTCTCCAGTCAGCATGTCAGTGGATCCTGCCCAGGCATGGTCTGGAAGCACTGGAGGAGAGGCAGCAGTGTCTTCGACAGCAGTGTCGAGAATAGACAGTGACGCAAGATAAGCGGAGGAATCATCAAAGACTGTTGAACTTTTAACTTAGTCCTTTATTTTCCTTGCTTAAGCTATGAAAGATTTTAACATAAGCTATTACCTAGTTCTTTATTTTTCTACGATTCTATGAAGGAATGCTTAACTTTTAACTCTCGTTTCCCAGGTACTTAAGCTGAGCTTTTTTTGTACCTGAGCTTTTGTTGTAAGATGGTGCCATGTGTGGCAATATTTTACACTTTTCACTGTACTTCTGTACTTTAAATCTAAAATATAAATCTAAAATCATTTCAGAAGCAGTCAATGTCGAAATGACGTCCAGACTTAGGGTGACAAGTGCGGGAAACAATCGTGCCACACAAATGCCAGGCAATGACCATCCCTGACAAGACACAATATAACCATTGCCTTTTGACGATTGATGGCATCACCATAATTAAATTGCCAACTGTCAACATTTTGGGGGTTACCATTGACCAGATATTTAACTGGACTTGCCAGATGAATACAGAGGCTACAAGGGTAGTCAAGAGGCTGGGAATATTGCAGCGAGTAACTCATCTCCTAACTTGTCAAAGCCTGTCCACCATCTACAAGGCACAAGTCAGTCAGGACTGTGATGGAATACTCCCCACTTGCCTGGATGAGTGCAGATCCAACAACAATCAAGAAGCCTGACACCATCCAGGACAAAGCAGTCCGATTGATAGGCATGACATCCACAAGCATCCACTCCCTCCACCACTGATGTTGAGTAGCAGCAGTGCGTATCTTCTACAAGATGTACTGCAGAAATTCAGCAACGCTCCTTAGACAGCACCTTCAAAACCCACGACCACTTCCATCCAGAAGGGCGACAGAGCAGATTCATGGGAATATCACTGCTTTCAAGCTCCCTCACAATCTTGACTTGGCAAGATATCACCATTCTTCCAGTGGTGCTGGGTCAAAGATCTAGAAATCCTTCCCAAATGGGATTCAGGGTGTATAGCACAGGGGCTGCAGTGGTTCAAGAAAGCAGCTTACCATCGCCTTCTCAAGTGCAACTAGGGGTGGGTAAAAAAAGAAATGCTGGCCCAGCCAGCGACACCCACATCCAACAAACAAATTAAAAATAAAATTGCAATGTACCTGTTGAATTTAGCTGAGATTTAATGACAGTAACGCCATTCTCGTTCTCTGCCCTGCATATGATCTGCTCTTCAGATCCATTTAGGTGAGTCAGTGTTAGAGAGCTCAGAAGCAGGCCATTATTCTCTGTCCAGGAATAGACTGTAACATCTGAAGTGTTCCCCGTGATGTTTTTCCCACTGATGTTCCATGTGATGGTGACTGGAGGATTGGCTTTGACGATGCAGATACAAGAAGCCTCGTTCCTGGAACTGGTGCAGTTCGGACCAAATACTATAATGGGTTCATCTAAAGAAAAGGAGCAGATGCACATTGTCATGATTGCAATCATACAGATGTAATGTCTAGATTGTAGAGTGTATTCTATTTAACTAACTGGATAAGTTAATGAAATTACCACTGTCAGCAATTTAAATATCAAGATATAATAACCAATAGGGTGCTGTTGTCACGCCAAAGTTAAGCATTGTATGATATCAGGTCTAATATAACCTGTTGTCCCATTGGTTCTAGGTCTCAAAAACATTTTATGATTGCCTCATTTCGACTATCTTTTCCCATCTGATGTTAGCAGTCTATATATGAAATCCTCCATGATTATCATTGTACCTTTCTGGGCACATATCTCTTTAGTTATGCTGTAACATACCATTTTGTACAGTTCAGGGGGCTATATATGAATACCAAAAGTAATTCTCATGTCAATATCATTTCACATATGTATCAAAATTTGCTTCCGTGTGTTGATTTTCTGTCATCCCTGTCTATTGTGTTAATGTCATCATTAGCTAACAAAGCCACCCAAGAGTTAGTACTGTGTGAAATTACATTTGGGGGAAAAAGCATGGATCCACAAACATTTCATTGCCCAATGAGAAAATACGTGATCTGATTGACAAGAAATTGCTGAGCATTGATTGATAGATTTACGGAGAGACAGGCCTTTTGCTGCTCAAATCATCATGATGCATCGATGTGTTATAGTCACTTGTCCAACATTATCATTCATATGCTGTCTGAAGACCAAAATGGAAGGTATCAATCCCAGTTTGGAAATAGTCCCTTTTCTAGGTTAGCTGAACCATAGAGACAAAATCTGAAACTGTTTACTGCTCGGATGGTTGAGTAAAGTGAAAAAGCAGCTATTTACATTTTACATCCAGTCTAAGAGTTTCTTGACTGGTCACCACTCCATCAGCCTTTGTAAGCTCACAGACCAGGGTCTGACCATGATGGTCAGCGGATGAAGTGAAGGAGAAAGTTGATAAAAGAGTCCAGGAATTCTCAAAATTGTTTCTGCTTTTATTTGAAGTTTCAGAAGCTGGCAGAATAGGAGTTAAACCTGGCCCTTGTGTCCATTTCAGCTCAAAATTACAAGTTGAACAATTGCAGGTGACTGAACAGTTCACATGCACTGGTTTTCCAGCAATGAATTCTCCAGACACTGCGATTTGAGGTTTCTCTGTCAGTGGAAAGGAAAAAATTCGCAATTAGAGATTCCAAAGTCTATATTTAGGAAGGATGTGGAAACAATGACAAATAAACGCATGACCACATTTTATTCTATGTCTGCTGCAGTCTAAGCTTCATCGGAGTGACAGATTTAAGAAGAACATCCTTGTACACCATTGCTAGTTGTCCCACTTTTTTTGGTTAAGTTACAATGTTGATCATTCAATATCCTTGCTTAGGCGATAGAATTTGACGTTTACAGACAGTTCCTTCACTGACACCTTGCGTTAATTTGCAGAGGTGGCTGAGGGGGGGGGTGGGGGGTGGTGCGAAAACGGGACACACACAGTGTGAGGATAATGATCTCGTTTTGACAAGAATTAATTACACCCCAGCATGGTTCCTCTATCCGGAATGTCTAACACCGTAATGCAGATCCCTTTTCTTAGCATTGTGAGCACCACATTAACATCACATTAAGTTGTCCGAAGGCTGTTTGAAAGTTGCAATGCCCTTTTTGCATTGCACTGAGGCCAGAAACCGTCTCTAGGTCTGCACTGAGGGTGTAACTGATCGAACAGATCTCCACTGACCAGCAATTGACTGGCCCAACCATAAAAATACTATAGCTACAAGCACAGGTCAGAGACTAGGAATACTGCAGCAACAACTAATCTCCCGATCCTGTCCACCATTTAAAAGGCACAATCGTGGAGTTTCATAGGTGGCAGTCTGCTTCCCTGCATTGGTGCAGGTCCAACAGCCCTCAGAAAGCTTCACACCACCCTGGATAAATCAGCCTGCTTGATCCACACTCCTTCTCCACTTTCACTCTCTCCACTGCCAATGAACTCTGGTAGCAGTATGTCCCACTGACAAGACATGATTCCCCAAAGTTCCTCTGACTGCACCTTCCCAACCCATGACCTCTGTCATCGAGAAGGACAGGAGCTGCAGATACATGGGAACACCCCCAACCCCCGCAAGTTCCCCTCAAAGCCACGCACCATCCAGACTTGGAAGGAAGTCGCCGCTGAAGCTCAGGCATTTGGCAAAGTACTGGAAATCCCTCTCTAGCTGCACTGTGGGTGCTCTCAGATCCAGGAACAGCCATGGCTCAGGAAGGCAGATCGCTCACTCCTTTAGCAGCGAAATTGTGAATAGTCAATAAATGTTGGTCCAGTTAGCAATGATTACATCACATGCGCAGATACAATAATACATTTTACAGGCCCTGAAATTAATGAAATACTTACCCAGAACACAGAGGGATACAGGAATAGTGTTGGAGTAGGAATCTGATGCATTCCTGTTGTTAGTAATCTTCACCTTGATGTAATACTCTCCTTCATCTCTCTTCCTGACATGTTTTATCAGTAATGAGCATTGTTTATTTGTCAGGTTCCCCCTCAATTCCGTTCTCCCTTCATATTCATGGTTCACACTGACTGGATCTCTGTCACTGTAGATAATACTAACCCCTGGGGCTCTCAGTTTGGGACCTCCCTTTAACCAAAGAAACCGTGGATTTCTGCCACCGGCGGGGTAATCAAACGTACATGGGATCTCCACACTTGACCCGTTCACTGCCAATACATTCCAGGGAACCTTCACAGCCCATCGGGAACTATGGACAGCTGAATAAGGAAAATCGGTTAGATTTCACCAGAACCAAATTAAACTATTCCATTAAATGACAGTCAAATAATGTGAAGTCAATTTTCTCAAACATTCGTTATTATATAGATACCAATAACAACAACATACATATCAAATTATGGTTGAGAATCTACAAACTACGATAAAAGGTCCGTTTGAAGAAATTGAAATAGATACTAACAATTAATAAACTCCGATGAAAACACAGGATGAGGTTCACAGTGAAAGCGTCTGTTCATTAACTCGCACATCTATCCATAAATATTTATACACTCAACTAATATAATATTTTTACCCAGAATTTCCAACAACAGCTTCAGACATGGATAATTTTTTCCAAAATTCAGTAACTCTGAAAGATAATGTCGTACCTTTGTCAAGTAACAGAACGAGGGAAAGGAACACGACAATCTGCATCACCGTGGACGATGGTGAACTGTTGCCTCAGACGGATTGAAGATGAAAACGAGTCCCAGGAAGATTCTGCTCTCTGGTAATAGATCACTTATTGTTCAGAATCGAATCCGAGTACGGGGAGATCAGCTGCTAGGCACACTGGGTGAAAGGGAATCATGTTCCCTCTGAAAGCTCACTCATGTTTAGAGACCCCCAGGGTTGCTGCTCATCCTTTCAAGCAGATACAGTATGATGCTGGGAGTGAGGATATCCCCCACTTTACAGGGTACAACGCCAAAACAGAGACAAGGATCTGGACCGGCGAACTGGCCTTTTCCTGTCATCAGTCATAAGGCAGGAACTGAACTTCAGATTCGGGTACCAAGAATAACCTGACCACAAGGTTTAGTCACAGATCTCACACGTTTTATCTGTTTGCCTGTCAATGCGTTATAAATGTTTGTTGCGGTTACTATTTGGGTAGAGGTATACTTTTCACACCTTCAACTGTCCAGGCAAAATGCTAGCTCAAATGCCAGTGATATAGAGGTGTGTGTGTTTTTTTTTCCAGGAAACAGTTTAACCCAGTCTGTGCTTTATTTTTAGATATGACGTTCGGTCTTCACAGTTCTAGTTTCACCTTAGAAATTGAGTCAGGTCAACAGATCCGAGCTGCTGCAATCACAATTTTGTGATTTTTTTTTCGATTTGGAGACATTGGCTTGTGTTTTTCGTTTCCAAAGAGAAGTACATTCCACATCCTAAATGCAACGTGCCCTAAGGGATATTCTCCAATGTTGCTTCTGTCTCTTTTCCTGGGACGTCAGGACGGATGTATGAAGAGGGAATGGATCAGTTAGCACAGTACTCACTGGAGTTTAGAAGAATCAGAGGGAGACCGAATGGAAACCAATACCATTCTAAAAGGGCTGGACAGTGTAAATTCAGGAGGGATATTCCCAATGACCGGAGAGTCCAGCACCAGGAGAGCTAAGGATACGGGGTAGGCCATTTAGAACTGAGAATTTTTTTTTCACCCAGAACCTGTGGAATTCTCTGCTACAAAAAGGGCTTGAGGCCAAGACTTTGAATATTTTCAAGAAGGAGATAAATATAGTTCTAAGGGCTAAAGGAATCAAAGGGTATTTTGAGATAAACTGGGATCCAGGAACTGAGCTCAATGACCAGCCACGTTCATCTTGAATTGTGGAGCAGACTCTAAGGGCCGAATGGCCTCCTCCTGTTCCTATTTTTACTGTTTCCCAGTGGTCCTAAACATGGTCACTCTGCTTCTCATTCCCTTAAGCAATGGAACTGATTCGTCCTATTTGTTCTCCCCAGACACCCCATGATACTGAATACCACCGTCTTCTCAAGGAGGAAAATGAATGCTTGCTTAGCCAGTGATGCTCATGTCCCACAAGTGAATAATAATAGTTTTTTTAAACAAACAAATTTCATGTTTTATTCTTTATATCTGATATCCTCCATTATAATGCTTGCATAACTGTTCCTATAATCAGCGCAGCATGATCTTCTTATCCTCTTTGTCTGCCTTTTCAAAATGTTACATAGATTTGAAAATTAAGTTACCAGCCTTGGTTATGCTGCAGTCATTTCTCCATATCTGAAATTATATCTTACCAACTCACAGATTCCCTGAAATCATCTGCTGGATTGTGAAAATTGCATGCATTCATGGCCAGTGTTCCAAATACATTTTTTTGGTATTATTCTGTATTGTAATCTTAATTGATGTTCCCCTTTGTTTTGCCAACCTTCTAACTTTATTTCCCACCTTCCTACTTCTTGTTAGTACATGACATTCTTCAAAATTAGGAAATTGGTTGAGTGTCAGGCAACAGCCGATCAGGATGACAGGTCGGTACTCAAATTAGCAGGAGGTGACTGGTGTCCCACAAGGATCTGTGTAAGGGCCTCAGCCATTCACATTTCCAAATTTGCTGATTGCACAGTTAGGCGGCGTTGTGGACAGTGTAGTTGATAGCATAAAATTACAAAGGCATATTGATATTCAATGTAAATGGACAAGAATATGGTAGATGGAGTTTAATAGAAATATTGCCCTCACCAGTATTCAAAATGGAAATCCAGTTAGAGACCAACAAACTCCTGTGGGGCATGACCTATTTTTTTTCATTTATTCATAGATGTGGGTGTTACTGGCCACACCACTATTATTGCCCATCCCTAATTGCCCAGATGTCAGTTAAGAGTCAATCACATTGCTCTGCATTTGGAGTCATAAGTAGCCAAGATCAGGTAAGGATGGTGGATTTCCTTTCCAGAAAGATATCAGTGAGCCCGATATTTTCCCCACCTCCAGCTTCTGCCAGTGGCTTCATTGTCATCATTAGACTATTATTTCCGGAAGACTTTTAAAAAATAAATCGAAATTCCAACTAGTGTCTTAGATAGCTGGGTGGTTATCCTTCTCTACTCTACCTGCATTTGCCTTATGTGTGATTTGGACCCCTCCAAAATCATGATATCAATGTAATTCTTTATATCATGGATGCAGAATAGTGGTTACACCCGTTGATCCAGCTCTGAAACATAGGAGCTGAAACCTATTAAGCCAGTGGCAATCCCTTCATTTAGCTAGGACACATATTGCATCCGTGTCTCCACACATATTGCAAGATATAGCTGCCACATGCTCAAGCTGACCTGCCATATAAGAACTTTTAAAGCAAATTATTACAGTAAGGGTACTGCAGAATAATTTCCTGGTTGTACACCAGTTTCTTCTCCTGCACAAAGCTAAAAGTCAAATACCTTCAAACTCCATCTTGCTCTCCGACTTTACACTCCCTAGACCCAAAGCAGTGCTCAGTTCACTCCAATCACTTTCACTGACTTGTTTGGCTCAATTTGTCTCCAAAAATTTTGACAGTTGAACCTACAAGAGCAAGTCTATTGTCCCAGGTCAATGCTCTTCCTTCTTGCAGGGGAGGCTTCAATGGGCATTCCAGCATCCATCATGAACAAAAACAAAGTTGCTGGAAAAGCTCAGCAGGTCTGGCAGCATCTGTGGAGGAGAAAACAGAGTTAACGTTTCGGGTCTGGTGACCCTTCCTCAGAACTGAGCATCCATCATCACCTGTCTTCCTGGGTCATTTCAGATGGCACTTAATGGTCAAACACATTTCTCTCTGTTTGTGGTGACATAGTGGACAGGCCACTTTATGACCACAGTTTGCCTTCCTTAAGATACAGAGGGGAACCAGAAAGTGGTTCCATGGGCAACATTAGAATAGACATTAATTCTAGATTTCATTCAAAATTGAGTCCATGAGGGGACTCAGTCTCATGTCTCCAGAATATTAACTTAGTTTTCTAGATGAACAGCCCAGTGACCCAGTGGTGAAAGCAGGAATTCAAAACCTGACCTCGTTATTCTAGGCATTAGGACGAAAATGAATTAATTTGACTTAATTTGAAATGGTTAAAGCATGACTAAACAATTGAGGTTAAGTTGAAAATAGGACCTGAACTGCTTCAAACTGTTGATCATGTGAGAAAAACCCTACCTACAACTGACATTTTAAAATGTAGATTTCAACCATGATAACTAAAGGTGAGAAAGCCACTTGTGTATAGGGGTGGGTGCACAGTTAACCACAGGACATTTGCAGCATGTTGTTAGGCCACTAGTAAAGACTGGTAAATTATGTGACTAAATATTGTAATTAAAATTATTTTCCTAATCCACTCCGAAGTTTAGATCCCCTATTGTAATGTAAACCTGTTAATCGGGTGGCCGTGAGCTATTGTCACTACTTGGGCATCATCATTCTCGACAGGATAGATACAGGGGAGTCCAGGACCAGACCTTACAGTCTAGGCATACGTAATTTAGTTCTCAGATGTGAAGGAATTTCTTCACCCAGAGAGTGGTGAGTCTGTGGAATTCTTTGCTGAGGCCAAAACATTACAGACTTTCAAGAAATATGCAGACATGATTCTTAGAACAAAAGGGATCAAGGTGAATGGGGAGAAAGTAGGAGCATGGCACTGAGTTGAATGCTCAACAGTGATCATATTGAATGGCAGAACAGGCTCAAAGGGCCAAATGACCTACTCCTGCCTCAAAATTCTATGTTGCTGTCTCCAGTGAATGTTGAAACCTGCTCAGATTCACGTTGCTGCTGATTGTAAGGATTAGCATGGCTTCTTGTCACAAAGTCTGAATGTATTGGAGTGAAATAAGATTTCCTTTTACCAGGTGTCCAGCAGGTATTTTAACAACATTCAGATTTGATTATAATCGACAAGCAGTTAATTTCCTTTGAGCAGAAGCCTAAGATCCATTTGCTGAAATCTTAAATATGATAGATGCAACATTTAACATTCTTCCATTGTGTGCCTTGTGTATAATGGAGATTGTGACGTTGCTTGATATACACTGCCTATCAAAATATTTATGGTTCACTAAATGTGTTGCTAAATAAGTTGATGAGCAGGTTATTTCATGTATATTACATTGGGAAGCTCAAACTTCTCAAAATAAGACTTGCCAATTTGTTAATATGTATTCTAATTTGTTTGGAATGACGTTTTTTAATTGGAATTTGAAGTTTCAATAGGATTTTGATTGGCTCTTTTGTTTAGTGATATATCTATTGGGGATGGTTGCAAGTTAAGTTCACGATACTTGACAGGAAATCTATGGACTGATTTAATTGATCTATTGTTGCAGAGTTTTCTTGTTACGTTACTCCTTTTGCTTACTGAGTCTGCATACAGCTCCCAATTCTCTGTGAATCGGAAAATCGTACCTGGGGATTTTCAGCAGAGGGTGATTCATGTGTAGACATCCTTTGTACATTTGGTTCTCCCGCTACTATCAATATTCCCAGAATTATGCATTTAAATTGAGGAAGGAATAGCGATTTCCAAAAGGGGATGTCATGTATTTTCTTCTTTCTATGATTTCTTCGCTATCTAAACAACAAAGCTTTTCAATACCAAAAGAAAACAGAATTGCATAGTAATATGACATACATATGATAAAATGATAAAATACATGGAATGTGAACATTAATTCCAGGAGAAGATCATTAGTCTACTGAACATTGCAAACCAATGCTGTTAGAGGATTCTTGACTCCTCCCAGTCTTTAGCAGGTCAGTTTTACATTCTCATGTCTCTTGGCTTTCTGATAAGAATATTGTAAGTGAAGACATGATAGTCCCAGAGGACCAATCTCTTATTAGACAGGCAACTAGTGACCGATTTAACCTGAGGGGTACCTCTAGCAAGGGGCAACGTTGAAAAGGTGACTTTCACAGTAACCTCAACCAGCTGTGGGAATAGAAACTGCACTGTTGTTACTTATTCAACACCGCACACCAGCCAATCAAGCTGCTGTGTGTTGTACTGTTCTTGAGAAAGTAATAGAATTCCTATAGTTTGGAATCAAGTCATTTGGTCCATAGAGTCTGCACCGACCTTCTGAAGAGCATCCCACCCAGACCCACCCTATCCTTGTAACCCTGCATTTCCCATGGCTAATCCACTTACCTTGCACACTATGGGCAACTTCCCATGACGAGACCATGAGGGTCTCACTTCTCAACTCCACTCTCTAGAGTGAGCAGCCAAAGATCCAACAGGACTATAGCGACTAAACTAAAAGTGTCTTGGGGTTTGTTCCTATTTCTGCTGAAATCAATCAACAGCAATCAACTACTGAAAGCCTTGGCAAGAGATATTTGCCTCTAGAATTTGCCTGTTTTGGAATATAAGAACTTGAGCTCCATTAACTCACTGCTTCATAAACTGTAACTCATTTTCAAGGTCAATAAGCTCAGAACAAGCCATTTGAAGGTACAGTTCCACATGTGGAGAACAATTTATTCCACAAACCCTTCATTTCTGCCTGTTACACATGTGTTTATGTACTTATGGAGCACACGTACCTCTGAACCTTCACCCTGATCAGAACAATAAAAATCATGGGATTTCCTTTCCGACGAGGATCACAAATCACCAGATAAATATTCCTAAAATATTGTAAAAGATATTTTTCACATTCTTGCTCTGATCTCACAACCTGGTAGCAAAATTGTGGTTATCTAGAGCAAAAGAGAACTTTCCTTTGTTTTGACATCAGAAAAAATATGAATTAGCTCCTTATGGCTTGTGTCGGATTGGAATTTTGCTGGTTTAATGGTGTGGTGTGGTAATCTACCTGCACGGGTTAATGCTTTCAAGATACAAGCTCAAATCCCAGTACTGAATTTGTAATATTAGAGATAACCTGATAACTATATTAATTGAAAGTTTTTTTTTGGCAATTCTGAGCATGCAACTATCATCAGTTATTGTACAGTAGTAGATTTCTAAATGAGATGATATCTACAGGATTAACTGCCATGTGTGTGCATACACATTAGATGCAAAGCGGACCATTTCCTACTCTTTATATCAATTGGCTGTAAACAAACTTATTCCATTTTCCCTGATATTCCCGTTCAAATTTCAGGATTTTCTCGCTAGATGCTCTTAGAGTGCATCAGTACGGGGGAGAATATCAGAATTCCAGGCCCAACAGTTAGGACTAAGGTGGACAATGTCTTTATTCAGAACATAGTGAGAATCTTGAATTCTAATTTCTCCAGAGAGGTGTCAATGGTCATTCTTTTACTCCATTCAAAAATAAACTGGAAATTATTCTAGGAATTCAAGAGATAGGGAGAATCTGGAGAGACAATGCAGTTGACGTCAAAGATCAACCATGATATTATTGAATGGCAGAGTAAAGTCAATTTTGAATATGAATATGGCCAGAAAAGACAATCCATAATAGATTGAAATTATACAAAAGTTTGTTTATTTCTGTTGCTGACACAGAATAGAAAGGAGGAATATCAGGATGAGTGAACCTATACATAGGGAGCATTGTACGAGCAGAAGGGGCCTTCCATTAAGATAGAGATGTGGAGGAATTTTTCTCCCAGAAGTTAACTTCTCTTTGGAGCTCCCTTATCCAGCGATCAGCAGAAGCTTGTGTTGAACCAGTTCAAACTAAATTTCTAATCAACCTGCTCAGAGATGTTATTACACACCTCTAGAGCAGGTGGGACTTGAACCTAAGCTTTCCAGTCCAGAGATAAGGACACTACCACTGAACCAAAAAAAAGGCCCATTAGAGTTTTCTTTTATTGACAGTACTTAAGGGGAAACAGGTGAGAATGTGGATTGAGATGAAAAAGGATCAAATTCATCAACATAATGAATGGTGGTGCCAGCTCAAGGAGCCAAAAGGCCTATTCTTGCTCCTAATGTGAACAGCTAAATGATAACTCGGAACATGGAATGCTGTATTGAGGGGAAATCTGACTTCATGGCAGGGATAATTAATCCAAACATTGTAGCCTTTTTAAAGTTCAGGAATTGGTTCTACATTTTATATGAATCCATTTCAAAATTGACAAATAAAAATAATAATTAACACACATAGGCTAAGGATGCAATACATACTTCCTCCCACCTATCCCCTCCTCCCACCTCAAGCCGCACCCCCATTTCCTACTACTAACCTCATCCCGCCCCCTTGACCTGTCCGTCCTCCCTGGACTGACCTATCTCCTCCCTACCTCCCCACCTACACTCACTTTTACAGGCTCCATCCCCGCTTCTTCGACCTGTCTGTTTCCTCTCCACCTATCTTCTCCTCTATCCATCTTCTATCCGCCTCCCCCTCTCTCCCTATTTCTTTCAGAACCCCATTCCCCTCCCCCATTTCTGATGAAGGGTCTCGGCCCGAAACGTCAGCCTTCCTGCTCCACTGATGCTGCTTGGCCTGCTGTGTTCATCCAGCTCTGCACCTTGTTGTCTCAATATACACGGTATTGTGTCCAGTCTCCAACTAGGCACAGGTATGGCTGAAATTAATTATGGACTACTTTTAATATATTGGGGTATTTTGGCATTTTATGCAGACTGCAGCACATATTAAATCTTCAGTTACACGCTTCTCTCACTGTTGGGGAAATCTGTCTCCTGATATTAAAAGTTATGACATTTCAGGACAAACTTGTTCAATGCAGTTGTTTTTATTTCCTAGACACTAACTAACAAACGTTGCCTGCTCCTTTTGTCCAGATGCTGCCTGGCCTGCTGTGTTCTTCCAGCCTCCTGTTTGCCTGCTGGATCATCTTCAGATCCATTTGGCTGAGTGAGTGTCAGCAAGCTCTGCAGCAGGCGATTATTCACTGTCCAGGAATAGACTCTAACATTTGAAGCATTCACCATGATATTTCTGCCACTGATACCCCATATGATTGTTGCTGGGTGATTAGCTCTGACTGTGCAGACGCAAGAGAGGTCAATCTTTGAACTGGTGCAGTTCGGACCTAACAGCACTCTAGAGTAATCTATAAAAAAGAGAGAAAGAAAGAGTTTTCCGGTTAAGATCTAGGTAATCATATGTTTGCTTCATTTAATTTGGTAAATCTGTTGTGTGTGAACATGGATGATAATTTGAATTTGGTGTTTGCATTCACAATGCTGTACACAACACACCATTCACGGTAGCAGTACAGTTCAGACCTGGTACTATTGTTTTATCTGGATACAAATAGTCGATTCAAATTATCACGTATTTAAAATGTACATTTGATATACTGTTCACAGACTGTTTGACCAACTGCAACAGTTAATTAAATGGCCCACCATGACAGCAATTTATTTATGAACAGATAAAACAGAGTGAAAAGTCACATGGAGAAACGCTTCTGAAGGATGTCAATGTTCTGAATGTAGACATTGTCACAGTTGGGGCCAATTTGGGAAGGCCTGAATGTGGACTGTAGTCCATTGGGGATGATCTGGTTCCATAGGCAGGTACTAAGAAAGGTGATGTGGCTGTAGTACCTGGTTTGCTTCAGGACGTGGTCAAGCAGTTTCAAGGCCGAAGAGGTTACAAGAGAATTGCAGTGGGAGAGAGATCCACTGAGGTTTTTCCGGAGGGTGGAGGGTAACTTCTTCAGGGTAGGCATCCTTAGAAAAGGCTTCACAGTGGGGTTAAAATTGTTTCAGAGATAGTAGGAACTGCAGATGCTGGAGAATCTGAAATAACAAGAGCTGGATGAACACAACAGACCAAGCAGCATCAGAGGAGCAGGAAGGCTGACGTTTCGGGCCTAGACCCTTCTTTTTTCTGAAGAATCCACCCATCTCGCTTTGGAAAGTTCATTTTTCCAGGTGACTTCATACTTCACTGAACTATAAGACAAAACCTGGAACAGTTTCCTGACACAACTGGTGTATAAAACAGAAAGAAAGTACGTTATAGTCTGAGAGCTCCCAGGGTCTGCAAACTGCGTAGAATATTCGGATGGAAGACTGCCATGCGATTCATATTGTGAGCATCAAAAATTTCTATTGAGTTGCCCCCTTGAACTTTATTTATGACATGGAATGTACATAGTAAAAATAAGGCATATTACATATTTTATTAATTCGCTCGTGGTATGTGGGCTTCACTAGCCAGACTACATTTATTTCCTGTCCATAATTGACCCTTGAGGAGGTTGGTGGTGAGCTGCCTTCTTGAACTGCTGCATTCCATGTGCTGTAGATAGTCCCACATTGCTACGAGGGGGAAAGTTCCAGGTTTTTGACACAACATTAAGAAAGTTAATGTATTTCCCAAACAGGTAGTGCCTTGGAGGGGAACTTGCAGCTGGTGGTGTTCCCATGTATCTGTTGTCCTTACCTTTTTAAATGGTAGTGGAAGGAATCTTGGCGAATTTCTGCAGTGCATCTTGCAGGTAATACATACAGCTGCCTCTGAATATCGGAAGGAGAGGGAGTGAATTCTTGGGAGTGGTGTCAAACATGTGGGCTGCTTTGTCCTGAATTGTATTAAGTCTGTTGAGTGTCGTTGGCGCTGCACTCAACCAGGCAATGGGGGAGTATGTCATCACACTCCTGATATGCCTTGCAGTTGGTGGATATGCTTTGAGGAGTCAGGAGGTGAATTATTCACTGTAGCAATCCCAGCCTCTTGACTGCTCTTGTAGCCACTGTGTTTTTATGGCAAATCCAATTGGGTTTCTGGTCAATGGTTACCCTCTGTACGTGAGGAATTCTGTTCGATTCAGGCCACAAATAGTTAGATTCATGGGGACAAACAAATTGCAGTAGGTGCAGTTTCCAATCCAAACACGTTATGCTCTTTTACAGATATTCTAAATAAAGTAAAGCTGTGGGGAAAAGGCCAGACTAAGTGAGACAGCTATTTAACAACAGAGAGGGAGTTTAAGTATTTTTTAATTCATTCACAGGATGAGGGCATCGCTGGCCAGACAGCATTTATTGCCCATCCCTAATTGCCCAGAGGGCAGTTAATAGTCAACCATATTGCTGTGGGTCTCGAAAGACAATCATCACCAGACCAGATAAGGATGGCAGTTTCCTTCTCTAAAGGGCATTTGTGAACCAGATGGGTTTTTCCCCAACAATTGGCAATAGATTCATGGTCTTCATTAAACTCTTAATCCCAGATATTTATTGGATTCAAATTCCACCATCCCGTGATGGGATTAGAACCTGGGTCCCCAGAATGTTATCTGGCCTCTGCATTAACAGTCCGGTAATAATACCACTGGGCCATCGCTACGTGATGGACTAAGCTCTCTGCAGTAATGATAGTTCAGGGCACCAAAGAAGATAGAGTCGCCAAACTATAGGGCTTCGCTTTCATTAGAGAGAGAAGACGGGTAGTGGTTTAACCTGAGGATTACCATGCCCAGGCGCAAGGAGAGCCTGAGAAGTTTAAAGCATATACCTGTTAGACTGAGCTGAGATTTGCTGACGCTGATGTCCTGTTTGCTCTCGACAATACGTGTGATCTGTTCGTCAGATTCAGTTAGTTGAGTCAATGTGAGGGAGCTGTACCACAAACTGTCATAGAATCATAGAATCACAGAATCCCTACAGTGTGGTTCAGCGCCCAAGAATAAACTGTAACATCCGAGCCGCTCTGCAGTTGATGTTCCATGCGACGTTCGCCACTGGAATCACTCTTGACACAGTACACACAAGACACCTCGTTCTTGGAAGCTGTGCAGATCGACCCTGATCCTATTATGGGGGTACTCTGAAGAAATAGATTCCAATGTGCATCGGTTTTTTTCTCATCATGCAGGCTTAGGTCGAACAACCTCTGTTATTTGACCAACTAGAGGAGGTCATGGAACGAATTTCACCGACAACAATTTTTATACATCGACTTTAACCGAGTGACTCCGCCCCAGTTATTTCAGAGCCATGTTAATAGAATTGGCGATGAACATTGCAAGTTATTGGTAGGCTATAGGCCGCTGCACTCAATTAAAGTGTCACATTGATGCTCAATTAGATTCCGATATTTGCTATAGCAAGGATTAGAGGCGTGGGGAGTAGTATTTTGCAGATAAAAAAAAACTCATGGGTACATAATTATAACTTCACGGGTCAAACTCAACGCTAACGATATTAAATGACATTGCCATGTCTGGCAGTTTCACTGACTATTTGACTAGGCTGTGATATCAAAGACGATTCAGCCCCTTGTGTCTCCTCCGTTATTCAGATAGCTCGCTGCTGATTAACATTTTACTGTCGTTCACTCTCCATTGCTCCTTAAGGAGAAAATAGTATCTTTCAACCTCCTTTTTGGAAGCTGACTTTTCCAGGTGAGTTGTCACTCTAGTGAACATGGAGGAGAATCTGATCCTGTTTACTGAGCGGAATGCAGCTAACAGCATCCATCCAGTCTCTGAGTAATCGGCACACGTCCGCACCTGTAGGTTTACGAGTCAATGTTTGTCTACGATGGGCCACCCATATGGTGTGAGAGAAAGTCAATGAAACGGGCCAGGAACACCCTAGACATAGTGTTCTTTCCTGACGTCTCAATTTATACCGAAAAGGACAAACGCCTCTTTATTGAATCCAGTCCAGCTCAAGCTTGAATGATAGACAACTATTGGGACTTTGGATGGTTCAGATGCTCTGGTTTTCCGTGATGATTAATTTTGTTAAAGGATGCATTCCAATTGACAACAGAGAGAAGAATGTTCGAACTACGAGGAAAAATAGATTACTAATCGAATTCCTTTATTTGCCTCCTGATCTCTACTACAGTTTACACTCCTCAGAGTGACAAGAGTCAAACAGAACATCCGCCCTATTAACACAACTTTATTCACAGGATGGTCAATAAATTATTTAGTGTCTAGAATTGTATCATTGTGCACTTAATCAGGCCATGTTGCTTGATAATGGATGAAGGGTAAATGTGTACAGCGTTTGGATATTTCCCTACCCTCTTATAAATAGCTGAATACGCACTAGCATGTTATTTTTGCCTGTGTTGAGCATGTTCTTTTTGCCTGACAAGTACTCGTTCCGTCATTTGCACCCCTGTCCCTTCTTTGGAAAGTCAGAAATCACACCACACCAGGTTACAATCCAACGGGTTTATTTGAAAGCACAAGCTTTCATAACCACGCTCACAGATAGCAAGAACTGTTGGAGTCAGAGATAACACAGTGCGGAGCTGGAGGAACACAGCAGGCCAGGCAGCATCAGAGGAGCAGGAAAGTTGGCATTTCGGGTCTGGACTGATGAAAGGTATATTAACAGCCACTAGGTTCTCCTGATATTACAGGAAATTTATACGCCATCCGTGCGAAGAGCATAGCCGGTTCATATCACTCGGGTATAGAATTTAAATGTTTGACAGCAGTGGTAAGGTTGAAGTGATTGGAGACATCCTGGGATTGTAAATGGGAATTTATAAATGCAGGAAACATGTTGTTCCCATCAAATGGAGAGTCGGGGTGATTTGGCGAATATTATCCCAGCCCCTCGCGTACTGTTCACATTTATGTATCTTTTCCCTACACTTTTCCGGAATGTTCTGCCTTACTCTGAAGGATTTCCCCGGCCATTCTGAACGGTCCAGCGCCATATCTAAACTTGCATCTGTTAGCTGAATATCTCAGGGATGGTTCTGCAATTTAAGAAGGGCGGCGCCACATTCCTGTCCACGACAAAACACATAACGAACATTTCGATATCCTACACAATACCAGCCCTGTCACTGATATATTTTACATGCAGCTTTAGTAACACAACACATTTCCACACATAGAAGGTGGAATATAGATGGTTGTTAGAATGAATATACATAAAGCCTCCCCAGAACGGAAAGAGAGACAGGAAATCTGTGAGAGTAGCGTTCTGCAACATTCGGCATCCTCTTGATCTTCACACTAAAGAAATAGTTTGCTTCGTCACTTTTCCTGGAATGCTTTATTACTAGGGAGCATCGTCAACCTGCCCTTTAGTTCCGCTCTCCCATTATATTCACTGTCGGTGCTGCCTGGATCTGAGTAATATTAGACAATTTTGGTACCGAGGTAGAAATCCTCCTTTAGCCACAGAATCCGTGGAGTGCTGCACCGACGGGGTAATCGAAAGTACACGCGATCTCTTGACTCACTCACTGCCCACACTTTACAGGGAAAACCGAAAGAACTGCGGATGTTGTAAACCAGGAGCAAAAACAAAGTTGCTGGAAAAGCTCAGCAGGTCTGGCAGCATCTGTGAAGGGAAAAAAAAGAGTTAAAGTTTCGGATCCGGTGACCCTTCCTCAGAACTTTACAGGGAACTTTCACAGTCCATCGGGAGCAATAGATAACTGAACGAGAAATATAGATTAGAAATCCGGAGAAGTTATCAACGACACGCTCAAACCGCCCAAGAGTCCTGTATGATTCTATGATAGGGCATTGTTACATTTCTTACATTCCAATGAAACATTGTGAAGCTAATGTCTAAACGCTCACAATCTATAGCTCAGCCCCAAAGCCCTTTAAATTCCCTTCGATCTTATGCAAATTGCAGCAAATATTGTATGTGAATTCACAAAAAATAAATGTAAGGACTCAACAATTTTTTTTATCAAACTGCAGAAATAGCCTGTTTAGAACCTTACCAATCTTCAACTACCCGCAGATATTGCGTATAAAAAATGATATGTATTTACCCATGCGATGACAATAACTCAGATAAATTGTTTTAGAAAAATCACTATTCCTTATTAAGTTTCAGGATGAGACAGATTAACATTATCATGTTCATCATTCGAACAGTTTCACCACGTAGAGATGCCCTGGAAAACGAGAATAAAATAGTTGTGGTTATATTTGAGTGGTGACGAAGGGTTTTTTTTTCTCTGTTCCGTCGACCTCTCTGACTCCAGAACTGCGCCAGATTTATCTTCCAAAGCGTGGGCACATTTCACGGTGAAGAGGAAGTGAAAGATAATTGCGAATATCCTCCCCTCACACACACACATCTGCATTGTACAGAAATCCACATGGATTTGATTACAGAGCCCGGATTTCAGATTGGGGTACCGTGGACCACTGGTAATGTGAAGGAGACAAACTGGACAGGCAGGCTAATGTGAGGGACTAAGACAGAAATCTCTGGAGAAAATCAGCAGATCTGGCACCAAGTCTGAAGAAGAGTCATACCAGACTCCAAACGTTAACCTGTTTCTCTCTTCACATACTATTCTGAAGAAATCCTATCTGATTCATTTCTGAAGAGTCAAAGCAAGATCGAAATGCTAACCATTTCTCTGTCCGCAGATGCTGCCAGACCCCCTGAGTTTCCTCCAGCTTTCAATGTGAAGGGACTGACTCCTTTACCAAACCACCTCAAACAGACAGAAATGCAAAATATGACTGATGAGCAAAAATTATTCAGCGTGTACTTGTGTTTATTCCGCCAATGCAGGCAATTGGTGGATCCAGAATTTCTGTAGTTCAAGGGAGATTCGAGATTCCTCTGTTAATATAAAGTGGGAATTTAAGGACACGTTAACAGAGATGCTCATTTCTACTAAATTTCATCTGGAGGAATGGTCATATAATTTCAGATTTGCAAAATTATTATGATACAGAAGGAGACCATTAGCTGGTGGCATTTGGTCAGGCTCTCCAATGACCGTTGTGACCCAGTGTGGTTCGCTTGCCTTTTCCTCATACCCTTCCCCATTGTTTCTGTTCAAATGATTACAAATACTGTCTTGAATGTCTCCCTTTACTCAGCCTCCACCACACCTTCAGGCAGTGCACTCTATACCGGAACCACATGTTATCTGAGAAAAGAAACTTTTTCCTCATACCACATTTCTTAAATTTTCAAATCTCTTCTCGTCTGTACCCTCTTGCTTCGGATCCTTCTACAACCTGTAACAGTTTCTCCCTTTCTCCTCTATCCAGACCTCTCATATCCCTTCTTCGTCTTGTTATCTCCAAGGTGACCAATCTACCCTCCTAACTGAAGTGTGATGAGGGCAACCCCAGGGCAAAGATCTCTCTCTGCTCTGAATGTTTCAATTCACCACTTGTAATAGGCTTTTTCTTCCCCTGAGCATGGGAGGCTTAGGGGTGACCTTATAGAGGTTTATAATATCATGAAGGACATGGATAAAGTGAATAGCCAAGTTCTTTTCCCTTGGGTGGGAGAGCCCAAAACTGGTGAGAGGGGAAAGATTTAGAAAGGACCTGAGATCTAATATTTTTCATGTAGAGGCTGATGCATGCATGGAATGAGCTGCCAAAGGAAGTGGTGGAGGTGGGTACAATTACAACATTTATAAGGCATCTGGAATTGTACATGAATAGGAAGGGTTTAGAGGGATATGGGAAAAATACTGGCAGATAGGACGTCGTCAGATTGGAATATCTCATTGGCATGAACAATTTGGACTGAAGTATCTGTTTCTGTGCTGTATGACTCTATGACTCTATAAGAAAATCCATCTCCCTCTTGGTGTCATGGGTACTGTGCCTTTAACAGAGACAGTGGTGTTAGAATGTCCACTTTAGAAGTAGTGGGTAAACAGCTTTAAGCTCCCTGAGTGTGTGTCTTTTTTAATTAGACAAAATAAGCATGAGCAGGTGGAGTTGCTTTCAGTTATAGAGTCATACAGATGCACACCATGGAACCAGACCCTTCAGTCAAACTTGTCCGTACCAACCAGATATCCTAAACTCCCTTTTGCCAGCATTTAGCCCAAATCCCTCTAAACCCTTCCTATTCACGTATCCATCCAGATGCCTTTTAACTGTTGTAATTGGACCAGCCTCCAGCACCTCCTCTGGAAGTTCATTGCATGCACGCACCACCTTGTGTGAAAAAGTTGCCCCTTAGGTCCCTTTTAAATCTTTCCCCTATCACTTTAAACCTATGCCATCTAGTTTTGGGTGCCCCTACCCTGGAAAAAGACCTTGACTATTCACCATATCAAGGACCCTCATGATTTTATAAACCTCTATAAGGTCACCTCTCAGCATCCAATGCTCTAGGGAAAGTAACCCCAGCCTATTTGTCTCCTCCCTATAGAAACATCTTTGTAAATCGTTTCCACACCTTTTGAAGTTTCACTACACTTTTCCTATATCAGGGAGACCAGAATTGAATGCCCACTGGTAGGGGCAGAGGCTGCTCCTCCTCCTCCACCCACATGACAGTCTGCCAGTCAGCTTACCTGAGCAGGGCCCTCTGGCTTGAAGCTTTCCCCCAGGTCACAAAGAGTAAGGTTTGTGGTGTTCCACAGCTTGTCACAGAAGTGGTGGCAACTGACGACATGGTTAATATCCAGGTTGATGTCCCGGCCTTGAGACATGTAGGAACTGGGTTTAGGAAGTTAATGCAGACAGCTCTTTCTCTCTGCTGCTGCTGCTGCAAAAAATGTTTGAATTCTCTCTCTGCTTCTAGATTTTTTTTTTTTGGCGTTCATTTCCCTGGAATAGAGGAGATAGCGCATGAGGAAAATTTGTTTTGCTCAGTTTGGCTTTTCCAAGGTTGTGTTTATTGGGTGCTGCTACATTGGAACAGTTGATGATTAGCAGTTAAATAGCATACTATTTTATTAAGTTTTTCAGTAGAGTTAAAATTATGCCAATTCATCTTTTTTTGTTGTTTGTGTTTTAACTATATTGTAAGAATAAAATTCATTTTACTTAAAAGCTGAGTAGTGGCTCTACTGAATCACATTTCAAACACAGCACCTTTTGCTTGCCTTGAACTAAAATATAAAGTTATGGCCTCGGCTATTTCCTTGATATATTTTGAGGGTGTTGGGTTTGATCCATAACACTGGCTTATGGGTAGGTGTTATATTGGTCTTTGATATTTTATATTTCACATTCTCATTGTTGAAATGTTTCTTGCTGTAATGGCACATGTCAAAAAATTCAGTGACTCATTTGACACTATAGACATTTATTGTATTTTAATAAGTACATGAGTAGATTGTTGGAATTCTTAACTCCCTGAGTTATTCAGTTGATTGGTGCAACTTTAATTATGGTCCTTTGGCACACAAAGTAAAGCGAAAATATTCCTTTATAGCAGTGGAATTTTTAGAGAAAAACAACATACTTCTTAGAAAGATATGTGGAGACTGTCAAAGCATTAGCGACATTACTTCAGCAAATTACCTCAAGTTTACAATTTAAATAGATGAAAAAAAAATTGATTGCATTTTAATAGCTTCATTATTAATCACAGGACATCCCCAGTTGTGCTTGGGGCAGCTTGTACTCATGAAGTGTTACTGTTGTAACGTTTTCAAAGATTTTGGAGTGAAATTTTGGATCTTCATTTTAGTTGTAGATTCAAGACCCACAATCCGAAGGAACATTCCCTGAAACTTATACATTTTGATAAATTTGCACAAACTCACCAACTATCTCACTGGCTACTTCTTTTAAGACCCTTGATTGAAATCCATCAGGACCTGCAGATATGTCAACTTGCACTCCCACAATGTACTCAATGTTACTTCACTGGTATTTGCAACTTTATTAAGTTCCTCCCTCCCTTTTACTTCCTTATTTACAGTCATTTCTGGGATGCTACTTGTATCTTCTCTAGTGAAGAAAAATGCAAAATATCCATTTGGCATGGATCTGCCATTACTTTATCCTCCATTACTAATTCCTCAGACTCATTTTCTACAGGACCAACATTTACTTCAGTGACTTTAATTTCCTTTTTTTAACATCCGAAGAATATTTTTTCCTTTCTGCTTTTGTATTTTTCGCTAACTTTCTCTTGCACTCTAATTTTTCTCCCCTTATTAATCCTCATTGTTTTATTTTGTAAATTTTGCCCAATCTTCTAACTTGTCACCTATATTTGCACAACTAAATGTCGTTTCTATGTGTTTGAGAGTACATTTGAATTTTTCAGTGACAGTTGGTCAGTCCCTTTGAATTTTTGTTATCTGTTGGAATTAATCTATGCACTTCTGGTCTACCCTTTAATGTTTGCCATTCCAACTCTATTTGCCTACCCCTTAACCTAAATTTACTCTTTACTTTCACTAGCTTCACTTTTATGTCCTCATGACTGTCTTATTCAAGTTCAAAATAGCCTTAGAATCATAAAATGCTTACAGTGTGGAAGTAGGCTAAGAAGACTACTGAGTCCACACCAACCTTCTGAAGGGCATCCCACCCAGACCCTCCCCTATTACTGTAACATTACATTTCTCATGTCAAATCCACCTAGCGTACACATCCCTGGACACTACAGGCAATTTTACATGGCCAATCCACCTAACCTGCACATCTTTGGACAGTGGGAGAAGCCTGGAGCAACTAGAGGAAACATAAATTGATGCGGGGAGAATGCACAAACACTACACAGGCCATCACCCAAGGTTGGAATTGAACCCAGGTCCCTTGCTCTGTGAGGTAGCAGTGCTAACCGCTGAGCTACCATGCTGCCTGAATTAGCAGTCCCTTAAACTGTATGTAAATGTAAACATATTCGGATCACTGCTAGCAAGGGGCACTTTCACTATGAGGTCAGTAATTAATCTTATCTTGTTGGTCAAAATCAGTTTGCTAATTGTTAATGTCAATAACATGCTGGTCGAAGAAATGGCCCTGAAAATATTCAATGAATTCTTCTTCTCGACTACTTTCTCCCGTCTGATTTTTCCAGTCTATATGTGGGTGACAATCCCACATGATAATCCCTGTACCCTTCTGACAAGCTCAGATTATTTCTTCCTCATTATTCTGTCGCGCGTAAGGTCACTGACAGGCAGCCTGTACAAAATCCCCACAAGTGACTTCTTGCTTTCATCATTTCTCATCTCTACTCAGACTGCTTCTCTGTCCTGGCTTCCTAAATTTTGGTACTCCCTCTGCTGTCCTAACATAATATTTAAATAACAGAGCCAATCTTCCACAGTTTCCCTGTTTCCTGCTGATCCGAAATGTCACAGATCCAATCTTGGTCGCCTTGCAGACATGTCTCAGCAATTGCCCGTAGGACTGACTTCTTTATCTCAATTTGTACTACTGGTTCATCTGCTTTGTGTTGCATGATACATGTATTCAAATACAGTGCCTCAAGCTTTATCTTTTTAAAGCTATTTTTGGAACATCTAGCCTAATCTGCTGATTTGCTTTTTGATCTATATTCTCTGTCCTGTCCTGTAGTTGTCTGCTTATAATTTCCCATGTTAATTTCTTTCTTTGTTGCCTTTTACCGACTCTTTGATTCACCACAGCTTTGAAAACCTGGGGCTCTTATCTTCACAACTTAGTTGAAAAACCTGCTTTACTTCACTAGATATGGGTTTCAAAAGAACTCCAGTCCTGGTATGGTTCAGACGTAATCTACCAGAGTGGTAGAGATTGCACATTCTCCAGTATTGGTCCTAATGTCCCATGAATTGCAATCCACATTTCCCACATTATACTCTCAGCCATTCATTTATCTCTCCAACCCTGATTATGCTATGCTAATTTGTGCCTTTGTGTTTCCTCATTTTGTAAGGCATAAAATGTAAATGGTAAAGTTGCTGTAGTCCTATTGGATCAATGGCTGTTCTCTTGTTATCGGGAAGATGAGTGGTAGCTTAACCATAGAGTCACCATGCCTCAGGCATGAGGGGAATTTGAGAAGCTCTTCATGATAACCTCAGCTGAATTAAACTTGCACTGTTGGCATTCCTCTGCATCACAAACAAACTGTCCAGTCAACTGAGCTAATCAACTCATAAGTGAGTGAATGAATGAGTGCATGTGTGTGTGTGTGTGTGTGTGTGTGAGGTGGCTTTATTGTTGAGGCTGAAGATTATATGTGTATTTGTGCAAGAAGTGTGTGCCAGTGTTTGCCTGTGTGTCTATGTCCCAGTAAGTGTGTGTTTATGTAAGCATACGAGAATATGAGAATGCATGAGTGTAGAGCATGTGAGTGTGTATGTGTGTGTGTATTAGCGAGTGTTTGAATTTGTGTGTGTGTCTTTGTGTGTGTTTGTGACTAATATGTGTGTGTGTGTGTGTGTGTGTGTGTGTGTGATTGTCAGTGTGCGCATGAGATGAATATGTATAAAATGTGAGTCTGCATGTTTGTCAGCTTCTGTGTGTGCGACTGTCTTTGTAGATGAGCCTGTGTTCTTGTGTGCATCTAACTCTGTGCAAAGGTATGGAATACGTTTTTTCGTGTTTGGAGCAGGTTTATGTGTGTAAATGGGAGTCAGTATGGTTCACCAATGCCTTCAGTAGGTAAGATGTCCTCCACAAAGCCCTCTAGGATGTCTTTGCCCTTGTTTCTGCGTAATTCCTGACAGCTGCAGAGGTGGCATGCCTGACATTTTACCTTGTAAAGTGCACATTACTGCTGATAAGGCATTCAGCCCAGATGTTTGGGAGCTGACAAAGATTTAGCATGTAATGTTTAACCAGATCACGAATTGTTTAAACAAGTAAAATCTCTTAGAGGAAAGTTCATTTGCTGAATATTTGTTCTTGCTTGTTAAAGTTCACTAAATCACCTGATCAAACTGTAGAGCATCTTGGTCATTGAGTGAGAAAACTCAACTTTCCCACTCTATTCAGAAACAGTGAGTATCACGAACAGGTTTATTGAGATTGAAATGAAATCCGGAAAAGAGAGACAGATAGATAAAGAGAGGGACAAGGACAAAGAGAGAAATAAAGAGAGAGAGCAGTACAGATAGTGAAAGAGAGATAGCAACAGAGCACGTGAGACAGAATCAGAGAGAAACTGAGAAACAGTGAAACAAAGAATGGAGAAGTGAAAAGAAAAACATATAGAGAGACATAGAGAGGGAGGCAAAGAAACACCAAAAAAAGGGGAGAGTGAGAGCGGCAGAGAGAAATGGACAGGGAGACAGAGATGAGAGAGACAAAGAGAAACACAGGTAGAAGAAGAATGATAGAGACAAAGAAAGACACAGACAGGAACAGCGAGTGAGGCAGAGAGAAACACAAACAGAAAGAGGGAATGTGAGAGAGCAACATAGAAAGGAATAGAGAGTGAGAGAGGCAGGGTGAAACACAGACTGGAAGTGAGAGAATAAGAGAGAGGAATTTAGAAAGGAAAAGAGAGTGAGAGAGGCAGAGAGAAACACAGACAGCAAGAGAGAGAGGGAGAGGCAGGGAGAAAAAACAGACAGAAAGAGAGAATGAGAGAGGCAGAGAGAAAACAAGATAGAAAGAGAGCGTGAGAGAGGCAGAGAGGAACACAATAGTCCAGGCCTTCATGATGGGTTTGATTGCCTTTCACAGTTCTGTTGTTTTCGACAAGTGATGACAGGATATTGTCTGTAGAGTGATGGCCATTTTCAATAATACTTGACCAGTTGTACATAATCTTGCAATAGAATTTTTTTCTTTAAAGTTTCTGGGTGTTTTATTTGTCTTTTCGCTCACAAAAATTCAAGGTAAATGATGCTTTGTATATATCATCTGTCGATGCTTCTGGCTGCATTGCCATCCATCTGTGACAAATTGCAGCTCAACTAATACTGGAAAGTTAGTCCTTACCCCAAAAACTCCTGATGACTCTCTAACTCGATAATTTAACAGTGACAAGAACAACACGTTCTCTACAGAATATTCACTACCTGATACTTCCTAATTTCAAAATCATGGCATTTTATCTCTGTAGCAGGGCCAGATTTCCATTGCTGTTTATAGTTCAAAATCAAAGAATTTGTTGTCCCTTGTGCTTCTGTCTTGATCTGTAGTATATAGCCATGAAAAAGAGGAATCATGAAGAGAGAAAGATGTAGGGAGATGGAGAATAGTACAAGGAACTGACTGAGACCTACTGATTGACAGGGAAAAATATTCAGTGACAAAAAGAGAAAATGAGAAACAAAAATATATATGGAGAAAAAAACGGAGAGAAAGACAAGCTGAGATCAAAGTTCGAGTTGACAGTCAAAAATCTGTGAGGGTTTTTATCCATTCGTCAGACTAGCCCAAAGTAGGAAGTATACAATCCTCTTTAGATTGTAAGTCCCTGCTTCAGTGTATGGCTGCAGTTTACATTTAATACAATAGCCTCTATTTCCTAAAAGAAAGTTATTCATGAAAAAATGGGAGCTGGGCGTAAATCATCAAATGTTCTCCATCACTTATTACACTTTAGAAAGTGTTCTGAAATACTGAAGGCTATGTGGGGAAAGTCGACATATGGTGCAGTTAGGAAGCAAACTGCAATATTTAGGTGACTTGGAGATGATAAGGACTGCAGATGTTGGAAGCCAGGGTCTATAGGTGTGAGGCTAGAAAAGCACAGCAGGTCAAACAGCATCAGAGGAGCAGGAAAGTCAACGTCACAGGCTAATACCCTTCGGTAGGATTCCTGATGCTGTCTGATCTGCTGTGCTTTTCCAGCCTAACACCTATAGATCACAAAATTTAGATCTATGTCCATTTTCCAAAAGGCAGATATGTTTCTCTGACAGTATGGCACTCCCTAGTAGTAACCCTTGGGCAACAAGATCCTCACTCAGTACTGTCTCCGACACTGTCATACTCCCTCATTATTTACCCTTGGACTGTTCAATGTTCCATCAGTAATGACCATTCAATAGCTTAATGCTACTTCACTCCTGATTCCGCAACAATATACAGTGCTTCCTCAGTACAGACCTTCCAAAGGGCGACAATCCCTCACTACAGCTGTTGAGTACAGATATTGCAGCACTTCCTCAGAACTGTACTTGTGACAGTGCAGTGCTGTTTCATTGCAGCCTATTTGACACCGCCGCATTCTTCCAGTGCTGACCCACTGATATTTCAGTTTTCCCTCAGTACTGACTCTCGGAAATTGCAAATCCCTCCATACGGTGTTGAAATGATTGTTTTGAAGCTTTCTGTCGAGACTCTGGAGTGAGGCTTGAACCCATAATATTTGGGCTCCGAGTTAGGACGGAGCTGACATTCTGCCATAATTGTGGGGTTCTCAGAGTAACATTGTGTCTTTTGTGTGTTCAATTTTACGTGTGGCTTTTTGCCTGCAACTCTGAGTTTCAATAGCAGTTACAGACCAAGGAAATTGACTCCGTTCATTACATTTGCAGTCTCGACACATGATGAGGACCTTCATTCTCCTTGCCTCCTGCCTTTTCGTGCTAGGATCTGTCAGTGGAGGTATGTTAGTTTTGATATATCACAGGCGACAGTTTTCATTCCCCATAGCAAGCTATATTTCCCAATAGGAGTGAGCAATTGGAGTGAACAGCTATGCAGAACAGGAAGGTTATAAGTTCTAATAAGAAACTGTGCACAATTGTTCCTATCTGTTCACGTGCTTCTGTGTGTGCATGTTTGTAACTGTATGTTTATGTGTCTGTATGTATAAATGTGTATGTGGCACATAATGTGTCTGTGTGTATTTAAGTGAGTATCCACATGTGCTACAATTATGAAGGAACAAGTTTGCCAGAGGGTAGCATAATGGCATCATCACTAGATTAGTAATCAAACACCCAAAGTCAATGCTCTGGCAATGCAGGCTCGAATCCCATCTGTGGCAGATGGTGAAATTTAATATAGGGAGTGAACAGAAATAAGGCGCTCAACTGGATGAAAGCCATCATCATATTGAAGGGCCGAATGGTTAACGTACTGAAACAGACCCTTGGGTCCAACCAGTCCATGCTAAACAGAATCCCAAACTAAACTAGTCCCACTTGCTTGCTCCTGGCCCATATCCCTCCAAACTTTACTTATTCAAATGTCTTTTAAAGTATGTAATTGTACCCACATCTACCACTTCCTCACAAAGTTCATTCCACACATGGACTACCATACGTGAAAAAATTTCCCCTAATTTCTTCTTAAAATCCCTATATTCTCACCTTAAAAATGTGACCCCCTAGTCTAGAAATGCTCCATCCTAGGGAAAAGACAACCACCATTAACTGTATCTATACCTCTCATTATTTTTTAAACTTCTATAAGGTCCATCTCAACCTCATACACTCCAGTGAAAAGTCGCAGCCTATCCAGCCTTCTTCTGCATTCTGTGTTGTTATCTTATGAGTTTACTGTACGCCTGTTAAGTTTATTTATGTGTGAATGACAATTTAAGTGTGAGTGCAGATAAAAAAAATGGGGATAAAGAAGGAGATAGGTGAGGAGGGTAAGTGGGAGTCAGGTGCGGCAGGGTGAGTGAGAATTTGTGGGAAGCAAGTGGTTAGGACCAGCATTTCTTTCTGAACTGCTTACTTAATTAAGTCGGAACCCTCCAAAGTGTCTTACTCTATGTCCCAGTAGAGATATTCGCAAAAGATCATGGGGGGCAGGGGTGTGAACACTGATAAAAGGGATTCCAGAAGATCCTGGGCTATGCCAATTTCCAGGTGGAGTTACTCAGGAGTTAGACACAATGGAAGACACCCGCAGCATACTAGACCTACTAGAAGGCAGGGGGCAGAGGTGAGTGCAGTGGATAGTAATGGATAACAGTGGATTCTCCTCAATAAAGTGAACATGCTGGTGGAAGCTGAAAGGCCTGAAGGTGGATAAATCACCCAGACCCACTGGATTACAGCTCACAGTTCAGAGGAGATAGCTGAGAAAATTATGGAGGCAATGGTTGTGATCTTTCAGGGATCGCTGGTGACAGGGATGGCCCCAGAGGACTGGAAAATGACTAATGTAACACCCCTGTTTTAGAAGTGATGAAGCCAGGAAAATATAGGCCAGTTAGCCTGACTTTGGTCATCGGTAAGGTTTGAAAGACAATTATTGAGGGTGAGATTGCAGATTACTTGGTAAAATAGGGCTCAGTCAGCATGGCTTTGTCAAGGGGACATCATGCCTGACAAATTTGTTAGAATTCTTTAAGGAGGTAACAAGCAAAGAACATTCAGTGAATATGAGCTTTTTGGATTTCCAGAATGCTTTCGATAAGATCTCGCACAAGAAGTTGCTAAATAAGATGAGCCCAGGGTGTTAAGGGCAAGATAATGACATAAATACAGTAGTGAATGACTGGCAGAAGATAGACAGTATGGAGAAAGGGTCTTCTCAGGATGGCATCCGAGGACAAGTGGAGTTCCACAGGAGTCTATGTTGGAACCACAGCTATTCACGTTGTACATTAGCCATCTGGACAAAGGAACTGAGGGCATTGTTGCTCCGTTTACTGGTGACACAAAAATAGATGGAGGGCCTGGGAGTGTTGAGGAAGTGGCGAGGCTGTGGTCCGATTTGGACAGGCCAGGGATCAGGGCAAAGATGTGATGGATGGAAAGTGTGATGTTATGCACTTTAGTAGGAAGAATAGAGGCATAGACTATTTTCTGCACGGTGAAAGGTTTCAGAAATCTGAGGCACAAAGGGACTTTGGAGTCATAGTGCAGGATGCTCTTAAGGTTAACATGTAAGTTGGCAGTTAGGAAGGCAAATACAATATTTATATTCATTTCATGAGGGCTAGAGCAAGAGCAGAGGTGTACTGCTCAGGCTGTACGAGGCTGTCATCAGACTGCATTTGGAATACTGTGAGCAGTTTTGGGCCTCATATCTAAGGAAGGATGGGTTGGCATTGGACAGGGTCCAGGGGAGGTTTACAAAAAATAGTCCTCAAGGTGAAGAGCTTGTCAAATGAGGAGCAGTTGATAACTCTTAAGTCTTTACTCGATGGAGTTTAGAGGTCAGATCCGATAGAAACTTACGGAACACTGAGGAGTCTGGGTAGACTGGACGTAGAAAATATGCTTCCACTAGTTGGAGAGATTAGGACCAGAAGGCACAGCCTCAGCGTGAAAGCATGACAAGAAAGATCTGAGATGAGGAAGAGTTTCTTCAGCCAGAAAGTGGTGAATCTGTGCAGCTCATGAAACGGCAGGCCAAGTCATTGAGTGCAGATATAAGAGAGAGAGAGAAAGAGAGAGAGATTGGCTCTTGATTGCTAAGGGGATCAATGTTTACAGGGATGAAGCAGGAGAATGGAGTTAAGAAATATCAGCCATGATCGCATGGTGGAGCAGACATGACGGACCGAATGGCTTGATTCTGCTCCTATATCTTATCACATTATAATAATATGCCTAACAGTTCCCCGCAGGTAACGGCACAGTTAAAGAAATTCGAATTATCCAAATTCTCCGATTGCTGCTTCGAGTTGGCAAGTATGTATGAGGGTGTTGGGGAACAGATTTCCCTGTTGGAGGGTTGAAGGTCTCAGGCAATTCTAGTGGAGTCAGCTTAGGCCTTTATGAGAGCATCCTGGATGATTTGGGCTACTGTGAAAACTTCCACACACGAATTTGTGCCACTGCTGCTCCATTCTGAATGGTCAACGGTGTGAACTCATTGTGTTTTTTTATTTCCAGGTTTTTCGGGCAAGTCGCTGGTTTTCTCGACTCAAACCGACAGTACTTACGTTAAACTGCTTCCGACCGAATTCTCCCAGCTCTCTGCGTTCACTCTCTGCCTGAGGGCTGCCTCAGAGGCAAAGCGAGGTTACAGCTTCTTCTCCTACGCCACAGCAACTAAGGACAATGAGTTGCTGCTCTGGCACAACGAGAATACGAAGCTGTCCCTCCGCCTTGACACTGACCTGTTCGATTTTGACCTCCCAGAGATGGACGCACAATTGAAACACATTTGCGTGACGTGGGACTCCCTGACCGGACTCACCACCTTCTGGATCAACGGCATCCGGAGCCTTCGCAAAGTTGGTCATAAGGGGGAGGTGGTGCATGGTGGGGGAACGATTATCCTGGGGCAGGAGCAGGACCAGGAAGGGGGTGGGTTTGACAGTCAGCAGAGTTTCGTAGGAGAGCTGGCAGATGTTAACATGTGGGACCACGTCCTGTCCCCGAGAGACATCAAGGCTCTAAGTCGACGGTGCCACAGCACAGGCGGTAACATCATCAATTGGGCCACAGTAGAGTATGAGAGCAGGGGAATAATCAACATACAGTACAATCAAGACTGCAAGCTCCAAGCTGGCTGCGATGATTTGACAATGACTGGAAAATGCACTCACACAGAATCTAACTCTCACACAGATTCATGCGCTCACATAATGTCAGACGCATCCACATCCACATACATACACACACACAAACACACACACACACATACAATATACAAATCACGTGAAAACCTATGTGCATTTCACGAACAAAGTTAGGACTTGAAAGAGTACCTTCTTTCAAGCGGGTTGGCCCCTTAATTGTGAATATTCCTTTCTCTGATGTTTAATACATGGTCTTGAAATCTATCTGATATGATTAGGTCAAGATTTGCATAATTTTATGCAAACATACAAGCAAAAATTAAAATGTGATGCTTGCTTTCCAAACAAAATAACAAATTAACATCAGAAATTAGAATTAGCTGTGTGCTCATATTACAAAAGTGTATGTCAAATATTGCTACCCCTATGTAATTGCTAAATGTAGCTATTTTAATCTTGCTGTGTTTGACTGCCTGTGTGTCTAGCCATCTCTCTCTCACACACACACACGCACACATGTACTTGCAAACACAACTGATATGGGGAAGATTGTCCTGACTGAAGAGGGCTACAGAGAGAATGAGGGTTGCACGGGACGAATGAGGTCACAGAGATAAGGAAGATTGTAGGGGCGGTTTACAGAGACGGGAGCGTTACTCAGATTGAAAGAGGTTATAGAGATCGGCAGGGTCCTTGGGAATGAAGGGGTTAGGTGGAACTGAGAAGTTGTAGTGATTGGGGGAATGGGGCACTCAGTATATCTGCAAGTGCAGGGAGTCATGGGGCAACGAACTCTATGAGTTAAGACATGAGAGATAGGGGCGGCAGAACTGAAGATAAAGTGAATTTTATGGAAGGCACACCGTGGGATGTCAGACACCAGTACGTTGTAATAGTTGAATCTCTACGGACAAGTGAGCGGCAAAGATGGTGCAAAGGTTGTTAAACTGGCACATTTGAGTCACATGGAGGTAGAGGTGGAATAATGAAATAAAAGTGATTGAAAGGGAGAGGAATGGATACCGGATACCAGGCTTTAGGATAATTAGGACTATATTCACTGGGAATTAGAAGAATGAGAGCGAGGGAGGAACATAGAAATCTACATCATTCTAACAGGACTAGACAGGGTAACAGCAGGGAGGATGTTCCCAATGGGGGAAAGGATTTTCATGTATTTGGAAAGGCAAGACTGATTAGTGATAGTCAACATGGCTTTGTGCATGGGAAATCGTGTCTCACGAACATGATTGGGTTTTTTTTAAAGAAGTGACAAAGAGGATTGATGAAGGAAGAGCGGTGGACATGATCTATATGGACTTCAGTAAGGCATTCAACAAGTTCCTCATGGTAGATTGGTTGGCAAGGTCAGAACACATGGAATAAAGTGAGAACTAACTATTTGGAATGGGCTCAAAGGTAGAAGACAGAGGATGGTAGTGGAGGATTGCTTTTCAGACTGGAGGTTTGTGACCAGTGGTGTGCCAAAAGAATCGGTGCTGGGTCCACTGCTTTTAGTTGTTTATATAAATGATTTAGATGTGAACATAGGAGGTAAGGTTAGTAAGTTTGCAGATGACACCAAAATTGGAGATGTAATGGACAGCGAAGAAGGTTACCTCAGAGTACAACGGGATCTTGATCAGATGGGCCAATGGGCTGAGGAATGGCAGAAGGAGTTTAATTTAGATAAATGTAAAGTACTACATTTTGGAAAGGCAAATCAGGGCAGGACTTATACTCTTAATGGTAAGGTCCTGGGGTGTGTTGCTGAACAAAGTGACCTTGGAGTGCAGGTTCATAGTTCCTTGAAACTGGAGTCGCAGGTAGACAGGATAATGAAGAAGGTGTTTGGTACGCTTGCCTTTATTGGTCAATGCATTGAGTATAGGGGTTGGGAGGTCATGTTGCAGCTGTACAGGATATTAATTGGGCCACTGTTGGACAACTGCATGCAATTCTGGTCTTCGTGCTATAGGAAGGATGTTGTGAAACTTGAAAGGGTTCAGAAAAGATTTACAAGGATGTTGCCAGGGTTGGAGGGTTTGAGCTGTAGGGAGAGGCTGAGTGGGCTGGGGCTATTCTCCCTGGAGCATCGCAGGCTGAGGGGTGACCTGATAGAGGTTTATAAAATCATGAGGAGTATGGACAGGGTGATTGGACAAAGTCTTTCTCCCAGGGTGGGGGAGTCCAAAACCAGAGGGCGTATGTTCAAGGTGAGAGTGGAAAGATTTAAAAGGGACTGGAGAGGCAACTTTTTCACACAGAGGATGGTGCCTGTATGCAATGAGCTGCCAGAGAAAGTGGTGGAGGCTGGTACAACTACAACATTCAAAAGGCATTTGGATGGGTATATGAATAGGAAGGGTTTGGAGGAATATGGGCTGAATGCTGGTAAGTGGGGCTAGATTAATTTAGGATATCTGGTCGGCATGGACGAGTTGGACCAAAGGGTCTGTTTCTGCACTATACATCTCCATGACTCTATGAATCCAGAACCAGGGTTCACAGTTTAAAGATACAAGGTAAGCCATTTAGGACTGAGATGAGGAGAAATGTCTTCACCTAAATAATGGTAAACGTGTGGAATTACCTGCCACAGAAAGCACTTGAGAGAAAAACATTGAACTTTTTCAGGAAGGAGTTATATATAGTTCTTGGGGCTCAAATGCTCAGGGGTATGGGGAGAAAGTGGGAACAGGTGCAGAGTTGGATGGTCAACCATAATCATATTGAATTCCAGAGCTGGCTGGAACGAACAAATGGCCTACTCCCGTTCCAATTTTCGAAGTTTTTGATCTACCTGCTGAACTTAGTGAGTTGATGATAGTAGAAGAAAGTTCGCCAGAAGTTGCCTGCACAGGTGACTGTGTCTCATCCAACAGTAGAAACCGAAAATGAGTTACCCTGACAGAACTGCACAGATAAGCCCATGCGTGGATAAACACAGGCCAGGTGGATACATGCAGAGCCAAACCTACAGTCAATAAAATAAGCATACATCCGCATCTTCAAAAACCTTCCTTGAAGTTACAGAGATATTTAGTTGTTTTGCAACGAAGTGTAGACTCCCCAGGAAACAGTGGTAGGTTTGAAGGTAATCTCCGTGGTAAATGTGGTTTCTTTTAGGAATTATTTCACTCAATTTGGGATGGAGCAATGGCAGCTTCAATGACCACCATCAGCCAGGATGTGGAGGTGCCAGTGTTGGACTGGGGTGGACAAGGTCAATAAATCACACAACACCAGGTTATAAGCCAACGGGTTTATTTGAAAACACAAGCTTTCGGAACGTAGGCCCTTCATCAGGTGAAGTGAGAAAGAAGCACACAGAACACAGAATTTATAAGTAAAAGATCAAACGGTCACACAACTGATGAGGATGTATTAAACAAACCTAAATGCTGCTAAATCTTTAATCAGTTAGAAGGTTTTAATTGATTAAATATGAAATCCCCGAATTTCTTTTAAGTCACTGCCCTGACAAAACTAAAGGTTTTATCAGTGTAAAGAAGAGGTGACATGTTAGGTCAGACAATGCATGTTAGGTGTGAGGCCTTATTTAGAATCTGTTTGTGTTTTGATTTGGAGCCAGACTGGTTTTATTTCTAAAGTAGGAATTTATAAAATGCCACATTGACTGACTGTCTATAAATTATATTCTTTTTGAACAAAATAGAATGTATCTGCAAATACAAATTCACCCCATAGATTTTTATGTGCGTGTGCATGCATGCACATATGTGTGTGTGTGTGTGTGTGTGTGTGTGTGAGAGAGAGAGAGAGAGAGACAGAGAGAGAAAGGGGGGAGGAAGAGAGAGAGACTTCGTGAGTTGTGTGGGGTGGGGAGGAGAGAGAGAGAGTGTCTGTGGGAGAGAGAGAGAATGTGTTTGTGTATGTATGTATGTGTCTGTGGGAGAGAGTGTGTGTGTGTGTGTGTGAGTGACAGAGAAAGGGGGGAGAGGGAGAGATAGTGTGTGTCTGTTTGTGTGTGTGTGTGTGTGTGTATGTGTGTGTCTGTGGGAGAGAGAGAGTGTGTGTACGTGTGTCTGCGTTTGTATGTGTGTATATGTGTGTTTGTGTGCATGTGTATGTATGTGTATGTGTCTGTGGGAGAGAGAGAGTGTGTGTGTGTCTGTGTGAATGTGTTTGTATAAGAGAGTGTGTGTGTATGTATGCATGTGTGTGTGTGTGTGTATGTGTGTGTGTGTGTGTGTGCACATGTGTGTGAGAGCGTACAGTGTGGTGGGGCCATTTTTAGTGGTACGTGAACCCCAAATCCCTATTGAGACCGTCCTCATGGGTACCGAACTTGGCTATCAGCCTCTGCTCAGCAACTCTGCATTGTTGTGTATCCTGAAGTCCACACTGGAGGAAGTTTAGCTGAAGATCTGAGGCCAAATGTCCTTGACCGTGTTCTGTGTGCTTCTTTCTCACTTCACCTGATGAAAGGGCTACACTCCAAAAGCTTGTGTTTTCAAATAAACCTGTCAGACTATAAGCTGATGTCATGTGATTTCTGACCTTGCCCACCATCTACTATGACTTCCTTATAACTCAAACCCTCCAGTCCTAGGAACATCCTGGTTATTCTTTTCTGAACTCTCACTGTCTACTAATATCCTAAACCAGCATAATCCTGAGTATTTGCAGTCAGGACACCCAATTTACTGAAGTCTTCATCAGGCCATAAGGAGACAGGAGACTGGTGAGCCTATCATTTTCAACAAATGGTTCTACCTCAATTTATTTATTTTCTTTTTTTCTTTGCCTAGGTTGCGGGCAAGGCTGGCATTTGTTGCCCATCCCTGGTTGCCCTTGAACTGAGCTGGCTTTTTGGGCCATTTCAGAGTCAACATCATTGCTGTGGGTCTGGAGTCACATGTAGGCCAAACCCAATAAGATATCCCTGCCTAAACAACTTGAGTGAACCCGGATGTGTTCATATCAAGGGCCATCAGGTCCTGTTCGCATCTGTTCCTACTCTCCCACTTCATTCTGGGCTAAAATGATACAATCTTGAGTGGAAAGCAATGGTCTACTGTCATTATCAAGTGGTTATTAATCCACAAGACCCCAATAATCTTCTAGGGCTCTGGGTTCAAATCCCACCGTGGCAGATGGTGTAATTTGAATTCAGTAGAAATCTGGGATGAGAGTCTAATGACGACCTGTGAGATAAATTGGTCAAAGCCTTGAGTACTCAGAACATGGCTGCATTTAGTCGATAAATTTAAAGAAAATGATTTATCAGAAATACTAAATGTATTATCTTGAATCAACATTTGCTTTTGTTACTTTCTTTGTACATCTCATGAAGTGTGAAATCAACATTAAAGAAATAATAACCGAAGATCAAAACCCAATATATTAATAATAACCTCAAACTACATGAATTATTTTTGGGTGCGGGACATCTGAGCACACTTTTCAGCCAAAGTTCAAAGTTCACAAGCTCAAGTGCCGACACTATAGTCACCAGTTCTGTCACAATAAAAAATTTGGAATGAAATTATGTTTTTAGCAAAAACCTAATTGAACAATATTTCCCCAACAAAGCTGCATGTCACCCTACCAAAGTTAATATCTAACAGCTTCCAAACCTACATTGCATGTTCAGCACTGAAAGCAATGAGGAAACTGGAGATAACATGTGATACCTCTGTCCTGAGAAATAATAAAAATCCTTATGTTAGAAAAAAGATAGGCAACTTTTAAAATGCTCTTCCCACATTACTCATTAGTTCATTGTGAACTTAACAATCCTGGGGTGTAATCCATTTTAAAACTTATAAAATGCATTTGGTTGAGTGAACAGAAAGAGAGTGCAATCACAGAGAAGTGAACTGAAATGTAAAATAAATTTAAAAATAAAATAACTTAACCTCCTAAAGTATACAAAATACGAAAGAGATTGACAAAGCAGACATAGAGGACAATCTAGATTGAGAGGTCACACTTTTAGGATAAGGGGTAGCAGGTTCCAAACAGATTTCCAAACAGATATCATTTCTCTCAATGTGCTGTAAATCTGCAGGATCTTCTACTCCAGAGTGCAGTGAGACATTGAATAAACTTAACGTGGAGATTGGCAAACTTTAATTAGTAATGGGTTGAAGGGTTATGGAGAACAGACAGGTAAATGGAGCTGAGGCCGAGATGAGATCATCCCTAATTGTATTCAGTGGCTGAGCAGGCTCAAGGGCTTGAATTGCCTCCATTTGCTCCTGCATTTATGTTCTTATGTAAAGGAATTCACAAAATAATGCCCTGACTGTATATGTAAATAAAAAATGTGAAACTTGCGTCAAGTAGTTTGGCAACCATCTATTGCTCAAGGGTTAGTTCAGTTGGTTGGATGGCCATTTTGTGCTGCAGTGTGAAACTAACAGCGCGGGCTCAATTCATTGCATGTGAAGGACTCTCCTGCTCAGCCCTCCCACTTGCCTCAGGAATGGTGACCCTTTGGTTAAACCACAGCCAGTTGTCTCTCTGCAATGAGAGAGTGGGCCTCTGGCACCACGGCGATTTTGCCTTCCTACTGCTCAAGTACATTTGCAAGAAAAACGTACACAGAAGAACATTTAATAAGCATTGAATTGGAGAATTACAATGGAAATAACACCTAAAGAACATTTCCTAACCACCATGTCTGTTTCAGCTATTCAAACTATCCAGTTAAACAAACACCCCTGTTATTTCTACTTACCCTTGGATTTATTTCCCTCAAAGTCTTCATTCAATTTCTGACTGAAGTTCCCAAATGATTTGTTTAAACCATTTTAGGCTTTAATTTCTAGATCATAGCAGACCACTGCCTAAAAGGAAAATCTGTATGTTGTAGCTATCTACTGTGATAATTAATTTGCACCCTCACCAAATATTTACAGACAGTTATAGGAAAATATTATTAAATTGGAGAGGCTTCAGAAAAAAATAAAATAAAATATTGCCAGGGCTGGAGGGTTTGAGTCCTAAGGAGAGGCTGGATAGCCTCTTATAACTGGACCTTTTGTTCCTGGAGTGTAGCATATTGAGGCGTGACTTTATGGGGGTTTATACAATCATGAGGGGCGTAGATAAGGTAAATAGTAAAGATCGTTTCCCCTGAGTAGGGAAATCAAAAACCAGAGGGTATATGTTTAAAGTGGGAGGGAAAAGATTTAAAAGGGGCCTGAGGGGCGATTTTTTTAGACAGTCTGCGTTCCACATGTGGAATGAGTTGCCAAAGAGAGTGATGGATGCGGGTACAGTTACAATGTTTAAAAGACATTGAGAGAGAAAAGGTTTAGAGGGATGTGGTCCAAATGCAGACAAGTGGGTTGAGTTCAGGAAACCTGGTTGTTATGGATGAGTTGAACTGAAGAGTCTGTTTCCATGCTGTATGAGTCTATGACTGTATAACTCTTTGACCTGACAGTGGTTTATCATAAATTTGCCTGTGACAGGATTTTGCTGTTGAAATGCTCGAAGAAGAATAATCCTGCCATTTCCAGTTGAATGGAACTAAAAACCTATTACCTGGTACTATTCTATGAAACATTCGTGGCACACTTTTTAAGTCAGTAACATTTGCCCTCAATCAATGGAGTATTCTAGACACCGAGAGTGTTTCTTACACAAATTTGGAGCACTTTAAGTGGCTGCATATAATAAGCTCCTCTGAGGAGTTCTTCTGTTGCAGTTGTAGTGTCTCTACCTCTGAGCCAGGATACCTGGATTCAAGTCCCACCTGCTCCAAATAATAGTGTCTAATAACATCTCTGAACAGGTTGATTGGAAACTGTATAAACACCACCAAACTGATAATTCAATTAGCTACAACAGGCCTCACTATCGAACAGGTCACACCATTGAATGTTCAACAAGAGACAGACTCATGGTTCCAAGACTGAAGACATAACACTTGATCTTTATACTGAGTTACTGTGACATTAAGTGAACTAACCAAAGCAGAACACACCATTAAACCAGCACTGATGGAATTATGAGATACCAAGGTGTAGAGTTGGCTGAACACAGCAGGCCAAGCAGCTTCAGAGGAGCAGGAAGGCTGATGTTTCGGGCCTAGACCCTTCTTCAATTATACCCTTTTGTAAGATACAGAGTTAACTAAGATCTGATCAGGATTGTCATTGTTCAGCAGGACGCTTTGGTACACTCTCTCCGCATCAAGTGATATTTGAGCATGGAAGAGGTTGCAGAGATATTGGGGTTTAGAGGACTTTAGAAAGTCAGTAAGAATTGTAGAGGCTGGCCAACATTTCAGAAATTGGGAGGGCTGTAGGGTCTGAGGAGTTTACAGGAATACAGAGTTTTGTAGGGGCTAACGGAGTTTACAGGGGTAGGGAGGGTGTAGGGGCTAAAGGAGGATACAGAGATAAATGGGATTTTTGGGCCTCACTCCTGTAAAGTGCAAAAACAAACTGTTTCTGCAGCTGAGATGTTTACAAATGTGGAGAGGATTTCAGGAGGGATAGTTATAGCGAGCCAGACATTGGGGGCAAGGGAGGGTTGTAGAATGAACTTTAAACTGAAGGTGCTGCAGCCATTTGCATTAAGTCTATCTTTCTCTATTATGTTCTCCTGCAATGCAAGATAGACAGAAAGTGTCAGGGTGTGTTTATGTGGGTGTGCTGGGAAAATATCTCTTTGTGTGTGTGTGTGTGTACGTGTGTGTGTACGTGTGCATTTCTGAGTCGTCTGTTTGTTTGTATCTGAGTTTCTGTTTGTGTGTTTGATGACCAGGTGGTTAATATTTATGTATCTGAATGTGTACATTGGAGTTACACATTGGACTTAAATATTTCGGAGCCAAAATAAATTGATCAGAAGTTTTGCCATATAATGCTCAGTCAGCTCCCGAATTGTTTAAATGAGGAATTCATTGGAAATTTCCGTTCATCCGCTCAATAATCTCATTCCTGCTTGTGCAAGCTTTTTAAATTGCTCAATCGTCCAGCTCAAACCTGCACGGACTTCTGATCACCGGGTGAGAGAAAACAAATCCTTCAATCCAAGAAAAAGAAACAGTGAGTATTCTTCACAGATTCACAGAAACTGAAGAGAGAGAGAGACAGGATGAAAGAGGAAGAACAGGGAGAGAAAGTTATGCAAATAAAAAGACGGTTGGTGGGACAGGGGAGGGCAGCAAAATCAGAGAGATATAGATACACACAGAGAGAGAGAGAAAAGCAAAAGCAGAGACAGCCAAAGACTCAGAGAGATTGAAATTGAGAGACGGGAAGAGGGGAAGAAAAACAAGGAGAAACAGACACATTGCGAGAGGGAAAGAGACAGAGAGAGACACAGAGGGATGCACGTCTATAGACAAAGACAGACAAATGGAAACAAAGAGAGAAAGACAGCGAGACACAGAAAGAAAGGAAGAAAGAGACAGAGAGCGACAGAGACCCGGACAAAGACAGACAGCGATATACAGAGTTCTGTCCATCTGTCTGGGCAACTCTTCTAGTCTACTGACTTTCACACAGTGCTGCACAGCCTTAGTACTGATATTCCAGCATTCCCTCACCACTGACCCTCCGACAGTGCCGGGCTCCCTCGGCACTGACCCGACAACAGTGCGGCACTCAGTACTGAGCCTCCGACAGTGCGGCTCTCCTTCAGTGCAGACATTCTGATAGGGCAGCTCTCCCTCAGTAGTGACCCTCTGACAGTGCAGCACTTCCTCAGTACTGACCCTGTTATAGCGTGGCTCTCCCTCAGTGCAGACATTCTGACGGTGCAGCACTTCCTCAATCCTGCGTTTGCAAAGGGCAGCACCCCCCTGACCACTAACCTTCCGACAGTGCAACACTCCCTCAGTACAGACCCTCTAACAGTGCAGCAGCCCTTAAGTACCTCAGTAGAAAGACAACATTGATTTCTGCGTCGAAGTCCCTAGAATAGTACTTCATATCTACACAGATGCAGGAGTGTTTTCCATTGGGACAGATCTATATACTGCCATAACTTGGGAATGAGTTGTTGGTAAATATCAGCTTGTCTTCTGGGTGTTGACTTCTATATGTCAGTATTGTTCGGCAGTTCCAAGTGTATATAACAGCATCAATCTAAGGTAGTTGACTTTGATCATTAACGTTTACAGACTGATTGCAAGATGAAGAATTCCATTCTCCTTGGGCTTGTCAGCTGCATTTTTCTACCCGGACTGGTCCGTGGAGGCATGTAGAATAGGCTGCAGTGCTGCAATACTCATTGCAAAATGTATTTTCTACTGAGCAGCCATGCAGAACAGAGAGATAACAGATTCCAAAAAGAAACCCAGCTCAGTTGTGCGTGTTTGTGTGTGTGTGTATTTCACTGTGTGACTATGTCCATTTGTGTGCTTTTGTGTATCTGTACATGAAAGAGTCATGAAGGCATAGAGTTGGTCAGTCTTGTTTTCACAACATGGAAAGAGGACCTTTGGTCCATCGTGTCCATGCCCCTCTTGAAGGATCTATTTATTCTAATCCTATTTACCGGCACTTGGCCCACAGCCTTTTTATGCTTATGTGTTTCAGTTGCTCATCTAAATACTTCTCAAATGACTTGAGGCTTCCTGCTTCTTTCACCCTTTTAGACCATAAATTCCAGATGCACTCAACCCTCAATTCACACAACACTTACCTCAAATTACCTTGTTACCACTTACTTTGTTACCACATAGCCTGCCACTACACACCCCCTGTTGTTAGTCACTAACAGTCCCCATTAACAACTATTCACCCTTCCAGCCTAATCGTTAGCAACTCCTTTGTCTGTCCAACTGTCTTTCTCTCTCTTTGGGCTCTATCCTATCGTTTACTCCCTACCCCACCCACCTCCCTATTTTCTGCATATGAACTGACGTTTTCCCGGCCACCATCAGTTCTGAGGAAGGGTCACCGGACCTGAAACGTTAACTCTGTTTTCTCCTCCACAGATGCTGCCAGACCTGCTGAGCTTTTCCAGCAATTTTGTTTTTGTTTGCTTACCTCAAATTCTTCCTTAAAACTTCTGTTCCTTACCTTAACGCTGTGCCACCTGTTTATTGATCCATCTGATAAGGAAAAAGGTTCCTCACTATATGCCCTGTCTATGCCACTCAGAACTTCATTCACCTCTATCAGATCTGCCTTCAGTCTCCTCTGCTCGGAAGCAAACTATCCCAGGCTGCCTAGCTCTGTCTTGTGGAACATGTGTCTGCTTCTTTGCGCGTGTGTTTGTGCCTTTCTGTGTGTCGATGTGAGCAAATCTCTGTGTTTTTATGTGTGTGTGTGTGTGCATTTCTGTGTGTCTATGTGAATAAGTGTCTATGACTTTGTAGGTCTATGTAAATGAGATTTTGCACCTGTGTGTGTAGGTGCCCTTCTATGACTATGTGAATGAATTTTTGCTCTTTGTGTGTGTCTGTGTATTAATGTAAATGAGTTTCTGTTTCTTGTGTGTGTGTGTGTGTACGTACACGCCTTTCTGTCTATCGATGTCAATGAGTTTTTAACGTTTTGAGCATCTGTACGCGAGCGTGTTATTCGTGCGCGTCTTTGTGAACGAGAGTGTGTTTTTTGGATGTGTCAGTGCCTTTGTATGTATCTATGCTAATAAGTCGTATCTTTTTGCGTATATGTATCCGTTTGTGTGCATCTGTGAGAATGAATGTGCATGTGTATGCATGAATGTGTGTGTGTGTACGCATGAAAAGTGTGTGTGCGTGTGTGCGCGAATGAGTGTGTGCGTGTGAATGAGTGTGTGTGCGAATGAGTGTGTGTGCGTCTCCACACTGGGTGCACATCATTTGCGTGAAAATATATTAATACATGTACCTGTGTTTATGAGGGAGAGAAAATGTGTGTTACAGTTTGAGAGAGGATATTTGTGTGAGAGACAGATAGAGGGGGCATGAGTATGTTTTTGAGTGACAGTGTGGTAGAGAGAGAGAGAGACTAAAAGTATGTGTGCAACTGCGTGACAGTGTGTGTTGTGTGAGTTTGAAAGTGTGTGAGTGTATGAGCCACTGTGAAACGGTGGGGAGTAGGAGGCAGCTGGAAGATCCGACATTTTCACATGTCCACCTGTCCATTTGCCTCTGCATCTTGCGACTCTCCTTTCCAAAGGCTCAACACTGTCCTTATTTTTGTTCACAGGCTTATCAGGCAAGTCGCTGGTTTTCTCGACTCAAACCGACAGCACTTACGTTAAGCTGCTGCCTACTGAATTCTCCCAGCTCTCGGCATTCACTCTCTGCCTGAGGGCTGCCTTAGAGGCAAAGCGAGGTTACAGCTTGTTATCCTATGCCACAGCGAATACGGACAATGAGCTGCTCCTCTGGCACAACGAGAACACGAAGCTGTCCCTCTACTTTGGCAGCGATATATTCCATTTCGCCCTCCCGGAGACCGACGCTCTGCTGAGACACATCTGCGTGAGCTGGGACTCCCCAACTGGAATCATCACCTTCTGGCTCAATGGAGTCCGGAGCCTTCGGAAAGTCGGCAACAAAGGTGGGGTGGTCCGTAGTGGGGGCACGTTTATGCTGGGGCAGGAACAGGACCAGGTCGGGGGCAAGTTTGACAGCAAGCAGAGTTTCGTGGGAGAGTTGACAGATGTCCACTTGTGGGACTACGTCCTTTCGGCAAACGACATCAAGGCACTAAGTCAAGGGTGTCACAGTGCCGGAGGTAACATCATCAGCTGGCATACAGTGCAATACGAGAGCAGGGGGAGCGTGAAGATAGAGGACAATCATGACTGCAGCTTCTAAAATGTTGGGACTATTTTTGATTTGATAGGGACACTCGCATACTGACTCTCCCACAGGCATTTCTGTAAACTGGCACAGAAACATAACGCTCGCTCACACACACACACACACACACACACACACACACACAAACAGAAACACGCACACACCCTACATTCAACCTCACAGGCACACTTAAACATGGACACATATTGAAACATGTGCACACAATAACATGCGAAATCTGATTCGTACCTCACGGACCTGCGCGCCAGTTGCAAACATTTGTGAGTTTAAGTGTCTGAGGCCAGACTGTTGAGAGAATCCCTTTTGTCAAAATCTGTCCTGGATTGTGAACGTGCCATCATGTGATTATAAATACTTAATCCCTATGTATATCTCTGTGCTTCCATGACCATGTAAGACACAAACATCGAGCAAATGCACAGATAAATGAATTCTCGCTATTAAATTCATAAACTTGCAATAAAAAAAGGTTTCTGTGGTTTTATTCCTGAGCTTTCTCTCTCTGTGTGTCTCAAGTACATCCCTGTACCTCTGCACACTTGTGGTATCGTGGCAATGTTGTTCCCCTCAGGCCAAATTCCAACTCCTCTGTATGCCTGGGGAAGCTATCTCACCGGCACTTAACAGGAATTGGGAGAGCGCTGGGTACAGAAATGTGTCAAAGGCTGGATGAGATCTGGAGGCTTGCTTGGGCTGGATGAGGAAAGCTAGAAGGAGACTGTAGCTGTGTGAACACTATACATAGGTGAACTGGTGCAGGTTATACAGATAAGGAGGGATCTAGGGTTTCGACTACATATACATCGGTAAAACAGCCAGATTCTCTAAATACGGAACTAGTTATCACAAAGGAATTCTTTTTTTTTAAAAAAATGCAAAGAGGTAAAGATTATTATTCAAATATTTAAACAATGTCAATATATTCATACAACTACCCTCTTCACACATAACACACACACACCTACATAAAATCTCCAAGTCTTGGAAAATATTATGAAGTTTTGGGAGTGCAAACTTAAAAATACTTAGGCAAAGAAACAGTCAAGTTTTTTAAAAAAAATGATCCAGGGGGTATTTTTTCTCTTTGCTGTTGAAGAGACTCTCCACTCAAGCTGTTGCCACTGGATGACTTCATTGATCAATTGTGCCTGGTGATGTAACTTTTCTGGAGACAGTGGTTGAGATTTTGAATGCTCCTTTACTAAACCTTTATTTTGATGCTGAAGTCCTCCAGTGGATTTTGAAGACATGGATGAGAGAATTTTCAGAGAAATGCAGAGAGTGGCTGAAGGCAGTTTACCTCTCTGACCGCCTGTGTTCAGATGCAATAACTTCCATATTATACTTACACTGCATAATGTGACCTTTCCCTGAAAGTAATGAATACTCCCATTAAGTCCTATGTCCTCTTTGTGATTTCATCAGTTTCCTGTCACAGCCAGTCTTCTTTACTTTGCCAAGCACTCCTTCTGAAACATCGAATATTAAGCCAGTCTAAGGTATTCCAAATTGATATGAACAATTTTTAAAGCACCCTGCTTGATACCTAGCAAACCTCCCAGGAGCCACTGTTTTGAATATCAGGGATGACACTGCTTATCGGAATGCTGCTCACAGATCTCTACAAATTGCCAAAGCTTTTTTCTCACCACTTTCAAAGTACATTTCATTCTGTTCACAGTTCAAGTGGATTTATGGCATTCTGAAACAATGACATTCAGAGGGAAATTCGAGGAAATCAAAGCATTGAGTGTCTTTCAAATTAGAGCAACGAAATTTAAAAAAAATACATAAACTAAATCAGAGGCTGAAATATGAAGCACAGATGTTACGTGCTAGGTTCCATGTTTCTTCTTTAATAGAGAAATTCAACAGTCCACAAATGCATCATTTTACTAATAAAGATGCAGTTATTAACAACCGTGTCCACATAAATCCTTTTCTAAGTATTTTTGTTCAGCAAAGCATATCTTTTACTAGCACGTTGTTTTAACTTACAGCAAATATAACACAGGAGTCTCACATAATCTCAATTATATTACGATTGTTTCTTCGCATCGGGATTTTAACAGTGAGCCACCCCGAAGATCAGTAAATTGACACAGGAAAATTACAGTATGCTGGCACGTGCATATACAAAGTTTTGAGCCATTACAGCCATAAAGTACGAAACAGTGTCATTTTGCATATAGTTGTAGTTCAGATATATACGGACTAAATTGGGCAAATGCAGGACAATGAATATATTAGGCAGTCTAATACATTAAGCATACATACAAACAACAAAATGCCCAAAACAGTTTTGGTGCTCAATCCAGAAAGATGAATTCTAAATAGGGGAAGTATGTGCACAGCACACTTATTCACTTGATACCACTGATTAAAGAATTTACTCATGAGGAGAAGATTGTCTTCCATTACATTATTGCATAAATCTATCTGATGATGTGATGGAGATGTTTAGTATCTTCAAAGAATCTCAGTCAATTATACAGAGAACAAAAAAATCATTTCTCCTTGTTGTAGAATCCAGAATAAGAAGATATTTAATTCATTTGCAAAATCACTGAGAAGGCCAGAGTTTATTGCTCGTCCGTTTTCTTCCTGAAGAGGGCATTGTTAATGCTTCAGCTGAGTGTCGAAATTGTCGTGGTGATAGCGTACTACAACTGTACTTGGCAGGGAATGTCAGGTGTTTCCGTGGAGGTTTTGCAATATGTATACAGATCAATGCAGTGTGTGATGTCGATGATTCGGAATATCTGAGATACCTATCCTTCTAAATGATGAAAGATGTGAGTTTGTTACATCACTACATGTAATTAGACGAAATGACAATGGCCACCATGGGGGTGAGTCATAGTAAGAAACCACAGATAGATGCTGGTTGCCTCGGTATGTAATTGCATGTGTTATTAAGGTAAGTAATCGTGGCAGGTGATATGGTTGCAAAGTCAGAGTTAAAAATAAAGATATGAGGGTATTGTTCTTTATCATTCCCTTCCAACTGTATCACATTGGATTGTCCATATTGTCCTTCACACATTTTGCATTTAAATTAATTAAACATAAAACACAGGTGATTTACTGGTGGTGGTTAATCGGTGAGAAGTTACCATACGTGATTTGGTGAAGGGAAGAAAAAACATTCAGTTGTACGTGGATATAAAGAAAAAAGGGTGAAAGTATACAAGAACAATTACACAAAGTGGAGAAAGGGGGAGGTTGGATTCTAACATGTTATATGTTTCAGGAAAGTTGGGAGAAGAAATGCTCAGTGATTAAAGTAATAATTAACATTTGTAAATAATTATGACAGTGCTACTGCTGTGAGAATGAAACAAATGTGTTTAAATATAGTGTTGGAGAACAAATGGAATCTATGAGAGAGGTAACAAAAATGTAGACTTATCATCATCCCTGGAATGAACCAAGGGGAATTATAATCTTTGACGCATGATGTGTTGTTTTATTTGAGGCACCATGATTTATATAGATCAACTGGCTGAGTGTAGAAATATGCATGTCTGATTTGCTGATGAACGGAAATTTGTCAATTCCCAAGGGGAACCATATGGAATAAGCAATGTATTAGGTATATGAATTCAAAAGCCTCGCTTGAGAGTGAAGTGGAGAACTCAGTGTAGGTGTTCAGATGGACAGGTGTGGTTATTGATCTCAGAGAGGAACAGAAAGTATTGGTAAACTGAATAAGATGCAGATTGAAGTAATGAATACAAAGAATCACTCATCAAAATTTGGGAGACAATCTCATAGAGGATTATTTTCCCTTGGTGAGTGTTAGTGAATGGATTTGACAACAACGTGTGATCAGTGATTTGTACCATTTCATGAATTCATTATCCTTTTGCTGCACTGAATGACAAACCCACAATGACTTACAGGTCAACAACTAATATAATGGTCATAGGATCAAACATTCCAACAACAATGTAGAAATATAGAAAATGGGAGCAACAGTAGGCCATTTGGCCTTTCAAGCCTGCTTTTATCATTGATTATGATCATGTCTGATCATTCAGCTAAATAGACTATTTCTACATTTCCCCAATTTCCCTCGATTCTTTTAGGTCCAAGTGTTACATTCCGTGATCCTGCTGCTAAGAACATTTATACTGCAATGTATTGAATTTGTGAAATCAAAACACAGCACATTTCTGATCTGAAACTGCATCTCACCAAAATTGGGATCAAGGTATCCTAGCAAAATTAGCGTTAATAGTAATCAGGAATAGTTATTCTTTGGTTGGAGTTCCAAGATATTTCTTCAGACGTTCCTCTATGCACTGTCCTAAGCCCAACCATTTTCAACAGCTTTAACAATTACTTTCCCTCCATCATAAGGTGACAAGCAGGGAGGTTCATGGATGACGCTAGATTTTGCAGAACCATTCGTGACGCCACAGATGATGCTACAGCAGCTCAAGTAAAAATACAAAAAGACCTGGATAATATTCAGAATCAGCTAACAAGTTGTAAGTTACATCTCACCATGAAAATACCAGGTAATGACCATCGCCAGCAAGAGAGTATCTAATCACTATTCATTGAAGTTCAATGGAATTACCATCACTGAATCAGTGACTATCAGCACCCCGGCAGTTACCAATGATCCATAACTGCCTTAGTCTTTCAAATAAATGCAGGGCTTCAAGAACAGGAAAGACGATAGGAGTCCTGTGTGGTTATTTCACCTTGTCAGTCAGCAAAGCATGTCCGCCATTCACAAGATACAAGTTAGGACCGGGATAAAATACTCCACACTTGTCTGCATCAGTGTAGCTCTAAAAACACAATAGATGCTTACACCATCCAGGACAAAACAGCCTGGTTGTTGGGCAACACAGTCACAACATTCACTCCTTCCACCACCGATGTTCAATAGCAGCAATGTGAAGCATCCACACGATGCACTGTAGAAATTTACCAAGGCTCCGTACGCAACAGATTGCAATTCCATGGCTATGGTCATCTAGAAGCAGATGGGCAGCAGATACAACTGAATACCACTTCAGCTGCCAGTTCCAAATCACTCACTATCCTGACTTGAAATTATATCTCTGCTCCATCGCTGTCACTGGAACAAAATGCTGGAACCTTCCCCCTAAGCATTCATTTTACCTACACCAATTGGGCTGTAACTGTTCAAGAAGTGACCAACTTCTTGAGGGTATTTACAGACAGACAATGAATGCCTCCCAGAACACATGAATGAACCATGAAAATTTCCTGCATGTTGAGAATGGATTTTTGGTTGTTGGATATTGTATAAGACCAATGGCTATGCAGGAAAACAAAATGTAAAGAGTGCTCAGAAAATTATTTTGCTTGGCTGCAAGAATGATTCCTTCATGGACCATGGTAGATATATTCAATGTAAATTTATCCCCTTTCCCACAAACCCATGAGATGCATGTCAGGGTACAGATCAAGTATGTAGGTAACTCAGTCAAGATCCTGAATGCCCAGTCTTAAACAATAAGGTTGACAGAACATTTTACGAAAACACTAAACATCATAGGTGGCCATTGTGCTGCCATGTTATAACAAATCCTGATGATAAATACACCTGTTCGTATTTCATTTGATTTTTTTTTAAACTTTATATGGTAGATGAATTGTAATGTCTTCACTTTGCATTCGTCTTCAGTTCACTGTAAACTGACTGATCCTGCACTTGCAATCCCTGTTAAATATAAAAAAGAGAGACAGATGTTCTTATTAAGGGAAATAACGTGGTAAAATAAAACTGAGATGAAACACACATCATAAATTGCATGTGAATGTTTTAAAATAAGATTCAACAATGTCATTACCATGTAAATATTTTCATCAAATGGTTTCATAGCTTTCTCCTGTAAAAATGCAATTTGAAAGATGTATGTCATCATGGTTACCAAAAATGGAAGTAGGTCATTTAAACTTTAACACTATTAGTATGTAATATGCATCTGCACATTGTGAGGAAGAATTTCTTTGACTAATACTCTGCTGATACTTCACTCTGAGCTGTTCTCTTCGCAAAATATGGTTGGTGTTGTTGCCTTTTATTCTGAAGAGCAGGTGAGGATATATGTCCCAAATCTATTTAAACAACTGCAGTAAGAGAACCTGCTTGGTTATCATTTTATTAAACCCTGCAATAGCCTCCTAACTAACTGTCTTAAAACTCCACATGGGGCATGGTGACCCTCAGGTTAAAATAGCACCAATTGACTATCTCCAATGAAACAGCTGCCCTATGATCAGGTAGGGTTACGGCTATTTTACATTTTGCATGAGGATCATTTTTGGATTTTCTTAACAATCAAATTTTAAAAATCACAGCAAAGATCCCATCTTTTCTGGTTTATTAATAAATCCACTTCCTTTAAACAGTGGAAAAAAAAGAGGTTCATGGTTGCAAAAATCTGGCTTTACTTTAATGAGCACAGTCGCTTAACTGTATATTAATTGCACCAACATAATTGTAATAATTGCACCAACCTTTTGATTTCTTGGAATATTTTCATAGATCGCTGATGCTTTCCCACTGAGTGCTGCAGGGTGGTCTGAAAAAGCAAAATAATTAATTTACCATGAATAGTCAATTGTGGAGCCATTGACTGTGCTGTTTATCCTGCCATGTCAGTATCACCTTTCAGTGATATCAAGTTAAATCCATTCCCTTGTTATTTTAGCACAGCTTGATTAACAGTTTTCTTGCAAGTATTTATCCAATATTCTTGTGAGTGTACAATTTGTGTACAACAACATTTCAGTCTGTACCTTCCAGATCTGAGCAACTCAAGGTCTGAAAGGAAAGTGCAATTGCATTTTCAAAAAAAAGACTTAACTCTCTAGTTGCTATTTATTTAACATTGTGCAGAGGAACACAGCTTTTCATTCTTTTTTATACAAAATTCTGGCAAAAATTCTGTTCACCTGTCAAATCTACTATTCACCTCCATGATCCAGGACATTCAACCCACTCTCCTCATTGCTCCAATGAACTGTGACATCACCTGTTGTGCAACGACTTGCTTTATAATATTTCAAGCAACACCATTAATCCTCAAACAATGGACAATTCTAAATTCCAATAGATTTCGGATAATTGAGGTATTGTGTATGAAATTGAAACAACTGTTCCTCATCATTCCGTTACTGGTATGGAATGGATTCTGTGTCTCCTAAATTAATCATTATTAACAGGTGCATTGAATACAGGATTAAAGTTTATTCTAGGAATTGTTTCAATTAAAGAACACAATCAATTAAACAATACCATGCATTTTTCCTGCACGTCTTCCCTTTAATTAAGTGATAAGAGCCAAGATTCAAATTTCCATTTTACAAAACACATTTGCTGTACTGTGAAGTCAGATGCTGATTCCTGGTCATTACTTCAATAGTCAAGCCATGATGTTAATTATTTAACAAAAAATCATGCAGTTGTTTCAGATTTGACTGAAGTTACAGACTGAAATCCCAATTAATAGATAGCAAAATAATTAGATTCCGTACAACATCCATGTCAAGATAATCTCTCTAGGTTCTAAACATAAAGAAATACACAATATCGTGGAAAATGTGACAACAAAATGTGAAAAAAGCTTAGAAGTAGAGACTATGTTTGGAAAGTCACAGGATTTGCAACAGGATCCGCATGAAATAATGTGCTGTTATTTTTTACCCTTCACAACTTAGCAACAAATAAAAAAATTTTGATCAAGACAAATGCTGAAAGTATCATTCCAAATAGGGCTTTAATTATGAATCAGAGATAGTAGGAACTGCAGATCCTAGAGAATCCGAGACAACAAGGTGCAGGGCTGGATGAACACAGCAGGCCAAGCAGCATCATAGGAGCAGAGAGGCTGACGTTTTGGGCCTAGACCCTTCATCAGAAAGGGGG
>NC_063378.1:5396426-5410661 GCF_021869965.1 Rhincodon typus | reverse complement strand
GATCATGCAGCTTACCAAGTACATGCAGGGTGATGGTCGCTGATGCTGGGCCGCCCACTTCAGGGACTATGGTAACAGTGTACTTCCCACTGTCGAAGGACGTCAGTGATTTCAGTAGGAGTGATCCATTCGGCAATAATATCTCAGCACGCGACTCGTAATCGTTACTTAGAGAAAGAGATGAACCGATCCACTGCCCAATATTCCTCCTGTCGAAATCCCAGTTCCCACTCGTTACGAGACTTGATGGTTGCACTGAAAAGTACGCCGTTTCTCCGACACTCACATTAATCCGACTGTGTTTGGTCTGGATCGTGAACGACTGGGGCGCAACTGGAGAAACGATCATCATTAAGGAAGTTGCAAACAGAAACTCTCTCCTCTATATATATATATACATATATTTCTCTAAAATCATGTACATCACTCTGACTCTTTAACAATCGCTTGTTGTCTCGTTCTCCAAGTTCCCAGATAGATTGCAATTGTTAGTGTTCCTACCTCTGAGCCAGGGCCCACAGCTACAAGTCTTACCTTCTCCAGAGAAATTTAAAAGCATTCCTGCCAAGGTGATGTCGGAAAATATCTATACTAGTTAGTATGAGGAAGTGCATCTTACCTACTGCCATTAACAAGCAAACAGAGATCGTGGCAAGTGGCAGTCTCGCCATCCCCAATGCACCCCTCCAGTCTCCTCTGCATTCAGAGACCGACCCTCTCCTCCTGGGGCAGATCACTGAAGGTAGTTTCGAAAGAGGCGTCGCGAACTGGCCCGAATTCCGGGCATCAGACCGGAAACGAATTACACAAAGTAAGCGAACTGTTAACAGCCAGTAACAAAAATGTGCAGAGGAAATAGAAATAGAAATCGAAATGTTGTTCCTCTTTTCGACAGTCATGATGAGGCTTATTATTCCCTCAGTTGCGACTCCCTGGGTTCAATTTCCACTTTAGCTGTTTATACCTGGCCTTTCTGAATGGCGCTCAGGTTCATCCACAATTGCTCAAACAATGCAGCTGGCCAGGCCCCGCTTGCACTTGCATCTGAGCAGCTTCAGTGCCTGTGCTAAAGGATGGCAAAGAACATTCATGCCACAGAAGGGTCAGAGGATGATCATTTCAATCAAGAATGTGAAACCAGTCCGTTGCTTTCAGTGGCATTGTCCAATCTTTCGACTTCCTCTCTCAACACCACGGTGGTCGACTTTGAAAAGAAACTTCATAGACATCCCCTTCCTCACCCTCTGATCAGGGAATTGTTCAGGTACCACCCCTCGCCAATGCAAAAACTTTTTAGTACTTACAATGTTCATGTCGAATTTTTGATGCAATATTCTGGATATGCCTGGATATACACAGCTGCGGATAAACAACGTTGTCTAGGATAAAGTCATCTGCTCAAATTGAATGGTAATCAGCCAAATTAAACTTTCTTTTTCCTGCGGAATATCTCTTCCCATTGTTTGAAGAATTGAAGGAGCCAGAGATAAGCAATGCTCGAAAAAGACAAATGAAACAATGATGGCAGCAAGAAAAGCTTATTGACAGAATGACTGAAGGGCTTTGCCTGAGGGTATAGTGGAGAGATGTTCAGTCATGGTGTTCAACAGAAAGTATGGTCACTATCTGAAATGAAGTACTTGCAGGATATGAAGCTCAGGCCTTGAATGGCATTGTTGTGTTGCTATTTCTGAGACCGAAGGAAGACGTTCTAGACCAAATGGACTTCCTAACTGTGGCAACCATCTGTGTTGCTTTAGTCTAGCACAGGCATCAGCATGAGATTCAGAGAAAGTTCAGCTTTAATCACCACTACACTGCACCTGCCAGAGCACCTCGAGAGATTGTCATCCAGCAGCTCTTAATCTGAACCTTCCCTTCTATCCTAAACACTTTTTTTTGTTACTTCACGGTATGCGAGTGTTGCTGACAGAGCCAGCATTTATTGCCCAGAGGGCAGTTAAGAGTCAACATAATTTTTGTGGGTCTGGAGTCACATGTAGGCCGGGCCAGGTAGGTCTGGCAGCTTTCTTCACTGAAGGACAGTAGTGAACCAGATGGGCTTTTCCAACAATGGACAATGGATTCACAGTCATCATTTTGACTCTTAATTCCAGGTATTCATTGAACTCAAATTCCACTATTTGTCATGGCAGGATTCGAACCCAGGTCCCCACAACATGATCTGGGTCTCTGGATTGATAATCCAGCGATAATACCACTAGGCCATTGTTTCCCCAAATGAATGCATTTATACCTCTTCATTGGTGGGACATGAGATCACTGGCTGGCCAACATTTACTGCCCATCCCTTGTTGTGTTTGGGACGGTGATGGTGAGCTGTCTTCCTGAACCATTGTAGTCTATGTGCTGTCAATTATGGCATTAGGGAGGCAACTCAAGGGAATCCTGCGAAAAGAGTGGTGATTTAGTTCCAGATGGTTGAATGAATTCAGGATGGTGAGTGGCTTGGAGTGGAAATTACACGTCATCGTATTCCCATGTATGTCTTTCAAGGTGGTAGTGGTCATGGTTTTGGAAGGTGCTGTTTAAGAATTTTTGGTGAGTTTTTGCAATGCATCTTGCAGATGTTAGACAGTGCTGCTGCTAAGCGTCATTGGTGGAGGGATTGGATGTTTGTGGATGTAGTGCTAATCAAATGAGATGCTTTGCCCTGGATATTGGAATTTCATTCATCCAGGCAAGTGGTAAATACTCAATCAAACTTCTCACTTCGCATTGTGTACAGGCTTTGGGGAGTCAGGAGGCCAGCTGCTTGCTGCATTATTCTCAGCCGCAAAGCTTGTGATCTCATTACAGCCTTGGTTCAAACATGGCCAAAAGAGCTGAATTCCAGAGGTGAGGTGAGAGTGACAGCCCTTGATATCAAGGCTGCATTCGACCAAGTGTGGCATCAAGGAGCCCTACCAAAACTGGAATCAATGGGCATCAGAGGGCAAGCTCTCCGGTGGTCGGAAGATCGTCATGGTTGTTGGAGGTCAATCATCTCAGCTCCAGGACATCTCTGCAGAAGGTCCTCAGGGTAGTGTTCTAGGCCCAACCATCTTCAGCTGCTTCATCAATGACCTTCCCTCCATCATAAGGATAGAAGTGGGGATGTTCGCTGTGGGGATGATTGCACAATGTTCAGCACCATTCATGACTCCTCAGATACTGAAGCAGTCCACGTTCACATGCAACCAGATCTGGACAATATATAAGCTTGGGCTGACAAGTGGCAAGTGATATTCACGACACACAAATGCCAGGCGATGGCCATCACCAATAAGAGACAATATAACCACCGTCCCTTGACATTCAGTGGTGTTAACATCACTGAATCCTCCATTATCAATATCCTGGGGTTTGCCATTGACCAGAAACTCAACTGGACTCACCACATTAACACACTGCGAATAAGAGCAGGCCAGAAGCTGGGAATACTGTGGCGAGTAACTCACTTCCTGACTCCTCAAAGCATGTCCGCCATCTACAAGGCACAAGTCAGGAGTATGATAGATTACTTCCCACTTGGCCGGATGAGTGCAGCCCCAACAACACTCAAGAAGCTTGACACCATCCAGGACAAAACAGCCCACTTGGCACTACATCCACAAGCGTTCACTTCCTCCACTGGTCAGTAGCGGCAGTGTGCAGTATCTATAAGATACACTGCAGAAATTCACAAAACTCCTCAGACAGCACCTTTCAAACCCACAGCCACTTCCATCCAGAAGGACAAGGGCATCAGACATATGGGAACACCACCACCTTCAAGTCCCCCTTCAAGTCAATCACCATCCTGACTTGGAAATATATCACCGTTCCTTCACTATCGCTGGGTCAAAATCCTGGAATTCCCTCCCTGAGGAGCATTGTGGGTCAACCTACAGCAGGTGGACTGCAGTGGCTCAAGAAGCCAGCTCACCACCACCTTCTCAAGGGCAACTAATGATGGGCAAGAAATGCTGGTCAGCCATCCACACCCACATCCCACAAATGAATCAGGGAAAAAAGCCTTTGACCTGCCCGTGCAGCAATTGTATTCATATGGTGAGTTCAGTTCAGTTTTTGTCAGTAGTAACAGACTAGGTTGCTGAACACGGTAACATGATTGAATGTCAAGGTCAGATAATCTCCTGTTGAGGATGGTCATTGTCTAACATTTGTTTGGAGCTAATGTTACTTGCCACTTTTCAGCTCAAGCCTGGATATTGTCCAGGTCTTGCTGCATTTCAATATGGACATCTTCAATATCTGAAGAGCTGTGAATGGTTTTGGACATTGTGCAATCATTGGCAAACATCCCCATTTCTGACCTTATGATGGAGGGAAGGACTTTGATGAAGGAGCTGAAGATGTTTAGCCATAGGATGCTGTCCTGGAGAACTCCTGCAGACATAACCTGGAGCTGAGATGACGAACCTCAAGTAATCATTGCCGTTTTCCTATGTGTCAGGTAAGAATCCAACTGCAGAGATTTCCCTTGGGTTTTCATTGACTCCAGTTTTGCTAAGTATCCTTGATACCACACCCTGTCAAATACGGCTTTCCTCTCAAGTGAAGTCATCCTCACCCCTCTGTCAATTGCTGTCGCTATCTGAATGCTGTGATTTATCAAAACAACGTATACCTTGCTGCTAATTCAGTTCCAACAACAGCACAGATATCTGGAATATAAAACTTGTATCTCAGCAGGAACCTACTTTTCAGAATAAACTGCAAACCCTTGCTGTGAAAATTTTACTTCTCTTTATTTGCATATGATTGTGCTCCTGAGCGATGTATCGCCAAGGGATGACCATGTTGTGCTGTTGGATCGCTGGGCAATGACATATGGTGCCTGAGGAGTCCAGGGCCTTGAGAGTCAAGGCTACGATTGCAACTTGTCTTTGACCAGAATACTGTCGGACTACTGTCTGTGAATCTTACGTGTTTTAGAGTGACTACAGAGGAACTGGTAGGTTACAAGGAGTAATATTTATCCTTCAACAATCAGAGTACAATATTGCAAATAAAAGGGTAAGAATGGATTTTTGAATCATTACGTTCTGTCAGTTCTTAAAGAAAAACCGAACAATATATCGAACATGGCAGTGGAACTAAGAGCTGCTTCCATGCTGCACATTTGTCCAAACCATTGAACGGTGACAGCGAGAAAAAAAATTAGAATACTTGGCTTCCTATCCAAATTGCAGTTCCTTTAAAGGCCTTTGAAATGTACTTCCATCAATCTACATTTGATCCCCTTCCAATACTTATCTATACATACTTATGTGATGTCCTAATGCTACTCCTCACAACAAATGAGTTAGATTGTAGAAAAGTTATGTTTGCATCTCTATGTAAAATCAAACTTTGTAAATGTTGCCAAATACTAAGCCACTTAAAGTTTATTTCTGTATGTCTGTGTAGGACTGAAGCTGTAATGTTAGCTTTACATCTTAACGGTTGGAATGTGGTTAGTTAGAAGGAAGGTCAAATGTTGCAACCAATTGTGTGCAGAAGTGGTTCAAGTCTTATTTCACTACAGCAGCTGCCTAGACGGTATATTAATATTTGAGCAATACCTAACATCGAAATTGTCCTTAATATTTTAGAAATACTTTTAAAAATTCAAAAGGTTCAAGTAACAAAAAAAAACTCAGAGATATATCGTCTTATTCCATCTCATGTGTTTGCGTTTATTCTGCCAGATTTTTTCATGTAAAAGAGAATATATGATTGCAATTTCTGCACTGCTAATTTTAATTTCATGCAATTACATCTGGGCTATCGCGGCTTTAAGTTCAGGGAAAATGCCAGTCAATTATGAGTCAGAAGAGTATTCATTTGCTTGCACCCTTTCCGTATGAACAGCAATGGAAGCAAAACAAATGCCTTGAGTTTTGTAAAACATTTGAATGGGAGTAAGCAATGAATGGATGCATGATGAAATTGCAAATGGTAGATGTAGGGATTCTGGAAAGAGATTTATTTGTGGAGAATGGCGGTCGCAGAAGAGTCAACACCCTGTATGGTACAATCTCACTGGTTGATGTAAAATTACAACACTGGATAAACGTGCTCACTGATGTCATTTAGAAAATGAAATGTGGGATCATTAACCTGGCTATCTATTGAGTTCAAGGGGAAATTATGGATGAACAAATAATGGAAAAAGCCCACTCAGACACAATCACTGAAATCCATCCCACCCACCAAACACGCACACACACACCACCTGCACCAATCATCAAGTCTAAGCTTCTCATTTCCGTGAAAAAAAGACATGGTTTGTGCCATCTTGGCTCATATTTTGATGGATTTCGTATGATCTTTCAAAATTTGCATATTGCTATCTGATGACATGGATATGTAACTCCGTTATTGTCAAAAGAAGTTGTAACTGTTCAAGTATAACCAGTGAAATTCCAGACTGTTTCTGAAAGGTTAACTTGCAAAGCTGAGGTTTAATCATTCTACCAGCTAAAGGGAACCTAAAATCTGCAAAGAAGTTCTTGCACAGCTGCCATACTCTTTTGGAATCGAAGAGCAGTTGAAAGAGGAAGGAGGAAATGAGGAAGTATATGTGTATCGAAGTGACACGTTCCTGTAAACAGGCAACATGATAAATGCAAACACTTAACCCAATTAATGGGAAGGAGCAAATACGATTCGCCTTTTCAAGACTTATTTTCTTTTTACACCATGCACCTATAACCGTGTGCGCTTTAGTTTTGGGTAGATGCAGGGTGATTTAGGATAGACAAGATGCAGGCGAAAATACATGAAGACAGAGAAAGAGGCTCAAGAGGGGAAAGATAGGAATAGACTAGAAGAGTGGGCATTCATCTCCGGGCCAGCATTTGAGGCTCTTTAATGATTTCGTTTGAACTGAGAACTTGCAATCTGAGTCAATTTGACAGTTGTAAAATTAATCTCGTTCCTGCGGATCCGGCGTTACACAACCCATTCTCACACTGAAAACTTACAAGGAATTAATTTTCCTAAGTAATTCCAGAACAATCAAATATCTGTTTTCTTTAACTACAGTAATAAACCCTTAACTATTTGTAATTTATTTCTGAAAGAGCAGCAATATTTCTGGGCAAGAGCTGGAAAGCGGGACTCATTTAGATTTCGAGTAGTCTTGTGCAGACCAAATGGGCGAAGAGCGTCTTCTGTGCTGCATTGTACAGCCTAAACAAAATGGTAATGTCACAGAAGAGCATCGCAGTCATGAAACGGATATCAAAATAAGTAAGTACACAACGGCAGCAATGAGCAAAGAGGAAGAGGTGGAAAGCTGAATACGTTTTGAGACAGGATTCTGGAAGGTTGAACTGGTACTATTATCAAGAATATTTCACATAAATACCAAGAATGCTGACTGAGAGAGTGACACCCATAGTCGATAAACAAATGCAGGACAAAACTAAACATAGCTCAATTTCCACGGGTGTTCCCTGAGGTAAGTAACTTTGAATTGCATTTAATATTAAGTTTGTTGACTTGCTCACCGAGCTGCCTTGTTTTTGTTCAGACGCTAGGTAACATCATCAGTGAGGCCACGGATGAAGCGATGTTGTTCTACTTTGCTTGGAGTTTATACTGTCCAGTCCATTCTGGTGAGTAGTGTCATTTCCGGTTTTGTTCTGTCAGGATTTGTATATGGGGTCCAATTCTATATGTTTGTTGATTGCATTATTGGTTGAGAACCATGCCTCCAGGAATTTCTTTTGTGTCTATGTTTGGCTTGGGCTCCTGTAGTTACGTTATCACAGTTAAACTGATGGTTTTCAGGTACTGATATGATGGAAATTTCATCATGCCGTTTTGCTTCTAGCTAATGTTCGTGTATTCTGATGGCAAATTTCCTTCCTGTCTGACCGATGTACTGTTTGTGGCAGTCATTGCATGATATATTGTAAACTACGTTGGTTGTGCATAATGTGGGACTGGGGTCTTTAATCTTTGTGAGTGTTTGCTGTGGAGTGGCTGCGGGCTTGTGTGCTATCATGATTCCTTGTGGTCTTCGGAGTCTGGTTGTCAGTTCTGACATGTTCTTGATGTAGGGCAGTGTGGCCAGTGTCTTAGAGTGTACAGTGTCCTCTTGTTGTTGCCTATTTTGTAGGCACCTGCGGATGAAGTTGCAGGGATATCTGTTCATAGCAAATGTTTTGTGCAGGTGCTCTTCCTCTTTCCTGCGTAGTTCTGGCATGTTGCAGTAAGCGGTGGCCCATTTAAATAGTGTCCCAATACAGCTTTGTTTGTGGATGTTGGGTTGGTTGCTGTGGAAGTTGAGAATTTGGTCAGTGTGGATTGCTTTCCTGTACACTGACGTTTGGAACTTAATATCAGTACACTCGGACAATGAAGGCCATCAGTTTAACTGAGGCACCAAATCTATAGTATACTATAGTAAACGATAGTAGCCCAAGCCAAACTTAGACACACATGGGGATTCCTAGAGGCATGATTCTCAACCCACAATGCAATCAACAAACATATAGAATTGGATCCCATATACAAACCCATACAGAACAAAACTGCAAAATGACACTACTCATCATAATGTACCAGAAAGTATAAATTCCAAGTGGAGGCCTCACTGATGATGTTACCTAGCATGGTGATGAAACATCTGAACAAAAACATGCCAGCACAGTGAGCAAGTCAACAATTTCATCCACAACCTGAGCTACGACTCTTTGCTAAAACTTTAAATATTTAATACTGACTGAACTGAAGAAATACGATGGTAGTTGGGATTGTACAAATGGGGTGATGGTTGTGGGTGGGGTGGGAGATGCACTTGTAGCACTTACAAATAGTGCTAGATTCGTGTGACAGTGGCTATTTTCACTGGGAACAAGAGCTTTCAGACATGAGACAGATCACATACTAAACACAAATTACATCTTCATGCATTTGAACATCTTACTGAAAAAAATATTGGGCAGCAGAAGATTATGGAATTCTGTTTGGATGTCTCTAGTTGAGTTCAACAAGCATGATATCATCTGGCAAGTTCTGTTATTAAGTTGTCAAAGACACCACAGGCCCCTTGCTATTGAGGGATGACTGGTAGTGAACTTTTACTTGAGGTATGTCAGAACTCAAGTAGGGAAGTGAAGTTAAGGAGTTGGGTCTTCACGGTAACCTCAGTAGATACAAGAATAAAATGCATGTGCTGGCAGCACTCACTATCACAAACTGATAATGCAGCCAATAGAGCAACAGCTACTAGGCAAACTGTAGGAAAATAATGTTCAAATTTGAGCCACCCTTGACAAGGATCACAGGTTGCCCCACTGGCATTAAATATACAGAGGAGATGAAGTTGTTTTGAATTATTCAAAAGATATTTATTTTGCTAACTTGAATGTCACTTATGCTACAACATGAATATTTTAAAACATTGTACGATGACTAACGACGGATTTTCTTGTTTCTTTTTCTTCGCTTGCCAACCTTAGAAGAATTCAATTACAGGAAAAAAAGATGAAAGCGATGTGTTCAATAATAGTTAACAATGAACGGTACTGACATCAGAAAAGATGTTACATAATGGACTCCCTGAGGGGTTTTCTCCTCATTATATAGACTCTACCACCCAGTTAGTTTGAAAATGCTGAGATATTATCACTTCTGACTGAACATGCATGAACCGCCATTTGGCCTGGTGTATGCAATTCACTACCCAATTCTTACCATTCTGGGTATGCCAGGTAATTTGTAATCATGAGGATTGTGTCAAGTTGTGTGGTACTATCTCATTATACTTGCTGCATGTCTGCTGTGTTCCATTAAATTGTGGCTATGCTCCACTACAACAAATTTCTTTTTCAGCTGTCCTCCACAAAATGAATTTTGTTCCCAAATAAATAGTGACTCAGGTTAACGGTGTTTCATTGTATTTTTGAATATTGATGTCTCCTGCTTTACAGTTCCAAAGCATTCAGACTTTGATCCAGCGTCTTGTTGGAGGGAGGTGAGACATAATACATCCTGATCATTATTTCAAATTTGTCGAGCAACTGTGAGTTATCAAAGAGTGTTGCTGCTGTGTTTTCCATTCTAATGCTTGACTTCTGGCCATTATAAAACTAAAATTTAAATTAAACTAACATAATATTGCACCTGCAACACATTTTCATTAGCAGTACATATTGGCACATTAGCTTTATAGGTCAATCATGTTCATCTTTCATATTATTTTAAAATAACACTATGCAATACTTTGAGGGACTACAGTCAGGGTACTTAATTTCTCCTTCCTGTTTCACCTATGCATTTACAACACTTGTTTGGTTTTCTTTCTCTGTTCCTTGGACAGAGAATTGGAATTAAATAGTAATCAGGAAATGACAATTTAATGATGACCATGAAATCATTGCCGGTTGTCAGGAAAAGAACAAAAAACAGGTTCACTAATGCCATTTAAGGAAGAAAATCTGCCATCCTTATCTATGACCGACATGTTTTTCCAGGCCCAAAGTGATGTGGTTACCATTAACTAGGGATGGGCAATGAATAGTTAATCCAGCAAGTGACACCCACGTCGCATGAACTAATAAAAATAATTAGTGAAATGGCTTGTGATGAAAGACGTTGTGCAGTGATACTATGCCCTACTGCTGAGCCAGAAGGTTTCTGCTTCCTATTTGACTTACTTTATAATTCATTTGAATCCAATGACAAAAAAAAATAGATGAGCACAGTCCTTTTTTTCAATTCATTCGTATTTCTGAGAGAGGTGTTCACTATCCTTACAAGTTGTTACAATTTCAGTTCAAACTACGATGCATACTTTTATGCTGTACCGCTCACCATGTATGAATCTTGGTATTGATTATTAGTATGAGATTTGTGTGATGTGATGAATATAGCCAAAATGTAGTTCAATGATTTGGTCCAAGATAATAAGCAGTGCTTTTCAACTTCTGACTTCAGGCTGTTTGCATGACAGCCTCATTAAGCCCTCTGACATATGTCCTCTGAAAAATTGGTAAAGGAAACCTGGTGGGCTGGTACTGGTGCAATGCCGATGCCCCTTGACTGATTATCCAAATGCCTGCTAGCGTTTTGGGAACATGGGATCAACTTACAGCATGACAGTTGATGAAATTGTAACTCAGCCAAGACCTGGCTTTTTGGTAAGAAAGCTTTACTCTTCACCTTTACTGGTTTACAAATAACTCTAGGCCAATAATAAAAAAAAGGTCACTGAGGAATGAATAAATACAAAATAAAACATACCTGTGAGTTGATGCTATTGGTCATACAAATCATACTTTCACTGTTATTCACTATTCTAGGTGACATTTAAAGACAGTGGTCATTGTAAAATCAAAATGGTGAACTTCAATGTTTCTAGTATTATCTCTGAGTGAATCTGTGCTAATTGTTGTTTTCTCATGGCAGTTAATTAATGACGTGTCTTACCTATCTACATTTCCAAACAGTTAACATGGTGGCGATTGCAATCCTGGCCCAGGGGAAAATGTGATCTTTCTAAATGTATCATGTATTATTTGATGGCCAAGGCAGCAGCAGATCTGTCAATTGTTATCATGAGTGTTATACTCAATTGAACTATTGGCATTTACTTTCCCAGAAATTATCTATTGCTGACTCCAGTATGTCAAACTAAATGTGTCCTAGTTTGTATAACAAGAGACTGCTCTGCATGGTTTACTGTTGCATTTACTTTTGATCATTTTACAGCCATCTGTTGTCATGAGTTCAAGACCAAATATTGCACACAGGAAACAGCAGCCGTGGTAGTCGGGATGTTGTTCATCCTTGGTTGTTTGAAGAACATCCCCTTGTACTTCCTATTTGAACCTTTGCACGTAATTCACAATTTGCCTTAGTATTGTTAGATAAGATCAAACTCTTATATTTCAATCCTATGGCTCAGATTTTCTTATTTTGGCCAGATTACGATTCCTTTTCTGCCATTTTTGGTTGTTTTGGTATCTAATGATCTCACTGTGAGTTAGATAATATCGGTGAGTGAAGCTTGGAAGGAACTTTATGTTCACCATTGATTTGAAAATAATCCTGATCCTGAGATGGTGAGCAGGAGAAAGTCGATAATTTTACTTTTCAGTATATCTGGCAATTTTCTCTTATTATGGTTGATGTTCATGCTCCATTACACATATTATAGAATTGTTAATGCCTGTTCTTACATGGATTACAATGACTCCATTTATATCTTTCAAGAAACTGGATACTTGCTTGTGCTTTTGAGCTGCTGCACTAATATATTTATTTATGCGGTGACCCAGACTAAATTCAGACAGGAACTAATCAAAATGATAAAGTATCAAATGAGTCAAATTGTCAAATTGATTTTCTGCAGATAATTCTACATTTGATGAGGTTACTGTGCTCACTGTTCTATATTAGGCAAAGTATATAGATAATTCAATACATGCTGTCATGACTGACAAACAATAAAAATGGACAATGTATGCTCCTGTAATTTGCTACACTCAGTTTGTTTTTGCCTTATCACCTTATGCTTTTATTCCCTCACTGAATATTTATCTAATGTACAAAAACAGAAATTGATGGAAAAACTCAGCAGGTCTGGCAGAACTGTGGAAGGGTCACTCAACCCTTAACACTAGTTCTGATGTTTCTCCACGAATGCTGCCAGACCTGATGAGATTTTTCAGCAATTTGTGTTTTTGTTTGTGATTTATAGCATCTGCAGTTCTTTTTTTTTAATTTAATATAATCAACCAACTAAAATCAGCACTATGCTGCTCTACAAGATTAAACAGCTTTATTTCTTTCTGAATTTGAAGCATTACCACATTGAGCTGGAATTGGTTAAATAATGCACCCTATAGCCACAATGATTGACATTGAGCATTAAATGGTGAAGTGATGTGCTGTGGATTCCATTACCGTGTTTCCTAAGGTAAAGATAGGAAGCATTTGGCAGTATTGGAAATCTTTTTGGAACTATTGCAATAATGTCATGTGAGTAATCTCACAATGCTATAAAGAGACTTGGATGGAAGTGTGGCATGTCAATCAATATTCCCTATTCTGTAACAGGGACAGAATGGCAAAATTTTACCATTCAGGATGTCATGACAAGTTTTTGCTTGACATGTTCCCATGCCTAATTGTTCTCAGTAGACGTTGCTCACTTGAAAGGTGTTACCAAAGGGTTGTGGAATCCACCTTCTTGAAGGTGCACTACCACTACCAATGGTGGAAGGGATTGTAGATTCTGTAATTAACCTGTTACTTGAGTGTCTTTTGACTTAGAACCTTTAGAGCCTTAGAGCCAAGGAGATATGTAGGATGGAAACAGATCCTTCAGTTCAACTTACACATGTCGACAAGATATCCTAAATTAATCTAGTCCCATTTAACAGCACTTGGCCCATATCCCTCTAAACCCTTCCTATTCATGTAACCATCCAGATGTCTTTTAAATATTGTAATTATATCTACCACTTCGTCTGGTGTATTGTTCAGGCACTCAGGTTTTTGGACAAGTGGAATCTCTTTTGGGGCAGAAAAGAACTGTTCGAAAAGGATGTGTCTAACCTGAACTGGAAAGGGACCAATATCTCAGCAGGGAAATTTGCTCATTCCTTTAAGGGAGACTTTATACTGACAAAGAGGGCAATTGGAGGAATCGTAAGTAGCAGTGTAAACAGAACGATTGATGGGGAAGGTTCTGAATGTGAAGACAGCAGATCAATTAGAACAGAAAGACATGAGAGAGTCAGAGTGCATAGTAAATCTGAATATCCAAATTGCCTTTATGTCAATGCAAAGGGTCTTACAGGTAAGGCTGATGAATACAGGGCAACTTAAAGAACATCACATTGGGACATCATAGCTAATACAGAAAATTGGCTGAGAGATGGACAAGACTGGTAACTCTATGTTCCTGGTTTTAGATGCTATTGAAAGGAAAGAAACAGAGGCAAGAAGGGAGGGAGTCTGGAGTTTTTGATTAAGGAATACACTACTGCTATAACGAGAGAAGTTATTTCTGAAAAATCATCCAAAAACTATCCTGAAAATAGAAGGGTAGAAATTGAAAATAAGAAAGGAAAGATCGCTTTGATGGGATTGTACTATAGGTCCCCACTAGTCTGAATTTAGGGTTAGGGTTAGGAATAGGGTTAGGCTTAGGGTTAGGTTCGTGTGTGGAATGACCTGATGGGAAACATTGGAAACGGAAGAAACCCGTGTACGTGCACAGGATTG
>NC_063378.1:5364759-5396026 GCF_021869965.1 Rhincodon typus | reverse complement strand
GATCATGCAGCTTACCAAGTACATGCAGGGTGATGGTCGCTGATGCTTGGTCGCCCACTTCAGGGACTATGGTAACAGTGTACTTCCCACTGTCGAAGGACGTCAGTGATTTCAGTAGGAGTGATCCATTCGGCAATAATATCTCAGCACGCGACTCGTAATCGTTACTTAGAGAAAGAGATGAACCGACCCACTGCCCAATATTCCTCCTGTCGAAATCCCAGTTCCCAGTCTTTACGAGACCTGATGGTTGCACTGAAAAGTACGCCGTTTCTCCGACACTCACATTAATCCTGTGTTCAGTCTGGATCGTGAACGACTGGGGCTGAGCTGGGAGAAATGAATATCATTAAAGAAGTTGCAAACAGAAACTCTCTCCACGATATATATATTTCTCTAAAATCATGTACATCACGCTGGCTCTTTCTAACAATTGCTTGTTGTCTCGTTTCTCCAAGTTCCCAGATAGATCGCAATCCGTTCTGAGGAAGGGTCACCGAACCCGAAACGTTAACTCTGTTTTCTCCTCCCACAGATGCTGCCAGACCTGTTGAGCTTTTCCAGGAACTTTGTTTTTGTTCCTGATTTACAGCATCCGCAGTTCTTTTGGTTTTTTGATCGCATTGGTCAGTGTTCCTACCTCTGAGCCAGGGCTCCCAGCTACAAGTTTACCTTCTCTGGCGATACGTAATAGCCCATCCAATCAAGGTCCCATTGTACTCTAAGGTACTCCTTCTTCGTGTCCATGACGCCACCAATTTTTATGTCATGGACAAACTTACTAGCCATACCTCCTATATTCCCTCCAAATCATTCATTAAAATGACCAAAGGCAGTGGATCCAGCACCAATCCTTACGAATGGTCACAGGCCTCCAGTCCTACAAGCAACCCTCTGTGTCCTACCTTCGAACAAATTTTGTGCCCTAGTGGCTAGTTCTCCCTGTAATCCAAAATTGTACTCCAGCACAACCTGTAACCTCATGGCCTGGCATAGCCACCACTCAACCATTACCATCAAGCCAGGGGATCAACCCTGGTTCAATGGAGAGTGCAGGAGGGCATGCCAGGAGCAGCACCAGGCATACCAGAAGATAAACCTGGTGACGCCACCAAACAGGACTACTTGCATTACAAACATCAAAAGCAGCAAATGATAGCCAGAGCTAAGCGATCCCACAACCATCAGATCAAATCTAAGCTCTGCAGTCCTGCCACATTCAGTCGTGAATGGTGGTGAACAATTAAACAACTCATTGGAGGAGGAGGCTCCACAAATATCCCCATCAACAATGATGGAAGAGCCCAGCACATCAGTGCAAAGATAAGGCTGAAGCATTCTCAGCAATCTTCAGCCAGAAGTGCGGAGTGGATGATTCATCTCAGTCTCCTCCAGTAGTCCCCAGCATCACAGATACCAGTCAATTCACTCCATGAAATAGCAAGAAACGGTTGAAGACACTGGATACTGCAAAGGCTACGGGCCCTGGCAACATTCCAGCAACAGTACTGAAGACTTGTGCTCCAGAACTTGCCGCTCCCCTAGCCAAGCCGTTCCAGTACAGTTACAGCATTGGTATCTACCCAGCAATGTGTAAAATTGCCCAAGTATGTCATGTACACAAAACGCATGACAAATCCAACCCGGCCAATTACTGGCCCATCAATAAAGTGATGGAAGGTGCCATCAACGGTGCTATCAAGTGCACCTGCTCAGCAACAACCTGCTCAGAGATGAAAAGTTTGGGTTCCGCCAGGGCCACTCAGCTCCTGACCTCATTACAGCCTAGGTTCAAACATGGACAAAAGAGCTGAATTCCAGAGGTGAGGTGAGAGTGACAACCCTTGACATCAAGATTGCATTTGACCAAACATGGCATCAAGGAGCTGTAGCAAAACTGGAATCAATGAGTATCGGGAGGAATCTCTGGTGTTTGGAGTCATACCTGACACATAGGAAGAATGTCGTGGTTGTTGGAGGTCAACCATTTCAGCTCCAGGACTCTGCAGGAGTTCCTCAGGGTAGAGTTCTCGGCCCATCCATCTTCAGCTGCTTCATCAATGACCTTCTCTCCATCATAAGGTCAGAAGTAGGGATGTTCACTGATAATTGCGCAATGTTGAGCACCATTCACAAATCGTCAGATACTGAAGCAGTCCATGTTCCAATGCAACAAGATTTTGACGGTATCCAGGCTTGGGCTGACTAGTGGTAAGTGACATTCACACCACACAAATCCAGGCTATGACCACCACCACTAAAAAACAATCTAATCACCACCCTTTGACATTCAACGGTGTTACCATCATTGCTGAATCCCACACGAATAACATCCTGGGGGTTATGATTGACCAGAAACTCAGCTGGACTCACCACATAAACACAGTGGCTACACAAGCAGGTCAGAAGCTATGAATGGGACTGCACAGTGGCTCAGTGGTTAGCACTGCTGCCTTATAGTGCCAGGGGTCCGGGTTCAATTCCACCCTCAGGCAACTGTCTGTGTGGAGTTTGCATATTCTCCCCGTATCCGTGTGGGTTTCCTCTGGGTGCTCCAGTTTTCTCCCACAAGTCTAAAGATGTGCAGGGTAGTTGGATTCGCCATGCTAAATTGTCCATAGTGTCCATGGATGTTTAGGTTAGGTGGATTAGACATGGGAAATGCAGGGTTAGGGGAATGAGTGTGGGCGGGATGCTGCTTGGAGGGGTGGTGTGGACATGTTTGGCTGAATGGCTGTTTCCTTATTGTAGGGATTCTATGATTCTCTGAATACAGTGGTGAGTAGCTCACCTCCTGGCTCCCCAAAGCCTATCCACCAAGCCATAAAGCATAAGTCAGGAGTGTGATGGAATACTCCCCACTTGGCTGGATGGGTGCAACCCCAAAACACTAAAGAAGCTTGACACCACCCAGGACAAAGCAGCCCAATGAATGGCATTACATCCACAAGCATTACCAACCGACTCTCAGTAGCAACAGTGTGTACTATCTACAAGATGTGCTGCAGAAGTTCACCAAAAATCCTCAGACAGCACCTTCCAAACTCACGACCACTTCCAACTAGAAGGACAAGGGCAGCAGACATATGGGAACACCACCACCTTCAACTTCCCCTCCAAGCCACTAACTATCCTGACATGGAAATATATTGCCGTTCCTTCACTGTCGCTGGGTAAAAATCCTGGAATTCCCTCACTAATGGCATTGTGGGTCAACCCACAAAAGGTGGACTGCAGTGGTTCGAGATGGCAGCTCACCACCACCTTCTCAAGGGCAACTCGTGATGGGCATGAAATGCTGGCCAGCCAGCAATGCCCACATCCCACCAGTGAATTGAAAAAAATCTGACCTTGTTAACGAGTCTACCATTTGGAATCTTGTCGAAAGACTTGGACATATCTAGGGCTGTGGAAACTTCCCTAGCCATTGTTTGACATATGGCTTGGAGACGGTGGAAAGCCTTTGGGGAGACAGTGTGAAATTCTGCGATTTTTGCCCAACTAAACGCCATAAGAGGTGGTAAGATTCTCCATGGTTAAAGATTGCAATTGTCTGGCACTCATGTGGGGGAAATGTGATGTGCCACTTACCATCCCATATGTTAAAATGCTTTCTGCCTTACTGCTGGAAAGTCAAGAAAATATTTATCATCAAAGGAGGATGAAACTGACCACTGAGCCATCATAAGAGTCTGACACCATTATGCTGGACTATGATTTAAGAACTGCCAAAGAAGGGGAAGCAAAACTATGTCAGAAATTATGACCAATTGGTCCAGTTATGATTCCTTCCTCGGTGTTGAAGTGGAAACATCTGCCTTGAGGTTCACATTAATACAGCTAAACTGTTCTCACACAGCTATTTCACAGGCATCTCCATGCTGATATTAAGAAACTAAATGTTTCCCCAAAATCTTTACCCAACTGTTTTCATTTATTTGCTTTTAAGCGCGCACTATAGCAGCATTTAAAGTCTGTTTGCAGTATTGTGTCAGAAAGTCCCTCGTTGTATCATGCAGGCACAATATGTTCAAATTGCTTGATATATAAGTCTATATCAATTCCAATGTTTCTAAACACATGTTATTTCAATCACAATAAATATATTTAGCAGAAAAAAATGAATATTGTCATCAAATTCATTCGTAATTCTACAGTTGACACTGGAGTCGACACAGTTCATGTGTGAAAAAGTACATGGAAGAAATTGAGCATGATTGGAAGAGAAAGTGAGCAATTTTGAGAGACTGGATGGTTATTCAAGGGAAATCATGAAGCTTATTTTGTGTTGTGTTTAAATACTGACATTTGCTATGTACCTGAAAATGAAGGCAAAATACATCAAGAAAACGAGGTGCCTGGGAATTAATTAATTAATGTGTCATTGCATGCCTGTGAAATGGCTTTCTTATGGTCAGTAAAGTGGTAATATCTATTATATTGTGACACTCCATCCTTGTTACTTTCTTAATGCACAATTGTGATGATTCAAGGGGAAACAGTTACACACAGCTCTAGACGGAAAATTCCATCTTTAGTGTGCAGATTATACCATTTGATTAATTGTCACCGTGGTCAGGAGGTCAGCAGCAGAAATAGCAAAGAGAATGGTTAAGAGCTACAATTAAGCATGCTGAGAACTTTGGTCAGGCCAGTTTAACCTGTGCCCTAGGTTAAATCTTCAGCCAGGACACATTACAACCTGTCCTGTAAGCTGTGACCTGCAGGTTTCTGTGTTGATTAAATAAGGGAGGTGCCATCGTGGTCTGCTAGGCACATTGGCATCACTTACTTTATATGGGCCTTGGAATGTGGCTGTTTAGGACTTGGTGTGAATATTTGGGAGTTGTTTACCATTAAACTCCACTGGATGGGATCAAACAGTGTGATCAGCTTTAGTCAAATCATTGATTAAGTGCCTGAGACGTTTCTAGAAGGATGAACCCATTTTAGTGAGTTGAACCAAGGATTTTACAGGATAGATCCCTGGAGACCAGCATTTGAGAAGCAGGTACCCTGAAGTCATCTGCAGAGAAGACAAAGAAGTACAAGAGCGACAACTGGCTGTTTCACTTGAATTGGGGTAACATTTGTTTTTCAAGCCAGACTTATAGAGTTAAGAGGTTAAATGTAAATCAAATGAAAGTGATGTTAAATGAAGTCAGTTAAAGTTGAAGTTAAGTTTGATGAACTGCATTATAATGCTTGTTTGTTATATATTTATATTCTGGAGAGAAAAGCTGTGGTGGAAATGGCATTACAGGGAGCATATGTCCCAAACGGTTTCGGCTGGAGGCCTGGTGCATGGAAGCGGCTGTGGGGATGAGGCCAATGTGGTTTTTTTTGGTGAGGAGATTCCCTGGTATCTATGGTGTCAAGAGCAGGAAGCTCGAGATTTCCTGGAGAGCAGGCCAAAGTGGAAGACACCGAGTCCTTAAATGCACTTAAGAATGACTGTTGAACATTTACCTTTATTCCTTCATTTTTCCACTTAATACTAGGAAGGACTGCAATGTTTTAACTTTATTTGTTTAATTTTTCTACTTATACTAAGAACAACAGTAATGCTTTACTTTTAGCTTTGTTTCTCTATGTTACGACTTGTACCTACGTTTTGTAACTCAGTACTTTCATACCTATGAATGCTGTGTGTGGCAACATTGCACACCTTTCACTGCACTTCTGTGCATGAGCACATGTGGCAATAAAGCTTAAATCATAAATCAAAAATATTAAATTCGTGGCTAGAAATCTACAGACTTGGTCAGTATGGGTGCTCAGTAGTTAGCAGTGCTGCCTCACAGCCAGGACCTGGGGTTCAATTCCACTCTCGGGTGACTGTGTGGAGCTTGCACATTCTCCCCGTGACTGCATGGGTTTCCTCCGGGTGTTCCAGTTTTCATCCCACACAGTCCAAAAATGTGTAGGATGGGTGGATTGGCCATGCAAAATTCCCATAGTGTTCAGGGATGTGTAGATTAGGTGGATTACAGGGGGATAGATCTGGGTGGTATGCTCTGAGGGTCAGTATGGACTTGTTGGACCGAAGGGCCTGTTTCCACACAGTAGGGATTCTATGATCAAAAATATATTGAGTATTGTTACACAAGGAGTTAAATAAAGAAGGGTTTGTTTAAGTAAAGTGTGAGCCAACTCAACGTCTTTGTTCTCTCAGATAATAGAATAATACCTGGGTAAAAGGTTTGAGTACTCCTTTTGGATAACTGTTTTTTTGGCGTTCTTGGGTAGCCTTCAAGAACAAGTGATTTAAGTTGCTCTGAAGTCAAACTCAAAAGCCTTGCATTCTCAAACGTCTAACCCAAGCCTGACTTCAGAGGAGGACTGTCCTGTGTGAAGCTCAGGATTCAACTGGGTGTCTGAGGATAGAGGTGAATTGATCAGTAATTGGAAATAAATCAGGTGTTTGATTAATTTGATAAACAAATGGCAGAATTTGACAAGTGAACCTGGTTCCTTCCCGTATCTTTTAGAAGTTATTTAAAGAGTTAAGGGTAGAGAATGACAGATTGCCAAGAATGGGAAGAGATATGAAGAAAGTATCTAGATATGAAGTGGCCCAAGTGGGTAGAACATTGCAGTAAATCAATATTGGGCCTGGGACCAATAGGAGAAAATGAGAAGTTCCATGATGAAAATGAGAAGTTATGTGGGAAAGTGTTAGGACAGTAGCAAAGAAATCGAATAAATGTGAAACACATGGGTCAGTTTCAGATTCAGTATGAGGTTTACCAAGAAGTAGAGTCTGCAAGCAAACAGTGAACAAGACGTGGCCAAATGGGCTGTGACCATGCTGAATTTTTTTTCTTTTTAAAAAACATGCATTTTCAGGCTGCTGTTAAAGTTCTGTATCAAGTGGTTGGAGAAAATAGAATCTCCATGGCTGATAACTCAAAGTGGCAGCAGGAGATTGATAATTTAAAATCTCAGCTGTCAGTGCAAACAGGAATGAGGAGTGATTTTGGCACAGTAGAGTCTGAGGGGTACAGTGATCATGGAGTGGACTCGGGGAGATAGTGGTTGTATGCCGCATGTGGTAATGACTGGGGACACCCACCTCCTTTTCTGGAGGCATCAAATCCCTCAGTGGCCTCAGACTCTGCCCCGACCCAATGACTTCTGTGACAATTGGTCACGAGGAATGTGACAAACAAAGGAGGAGGAACCCATTGCATATTGCAGGTCAGTCTTGGATTCATTTTACTCAAGTATTTTTGGGGATGTGGATTGTGCAGGTTAACTGAACGCAATCTTTCTGATTGATTCAGAACCTTAGTAGTGCACACTTTGGGAGGGTTGAAAGAAAGCATGAGAGAATTCTGAGCCCACGGATGATAGTCATGATGAGGTATGGATAGTAAGATGAATGGTTCTAGCTTGGGAGTAGGAAATTCAAGAGGTAGATAAGGACAAAGAGAATAAGAGTGGGAAAATGTTTCCTGTAAAAGGTCCTAATGCCAGTTCAATATAGTGAAATGGAAGAGGCAGAGGAAGAGCTGGTGGTGTTAATCCTTGGGGCATCCTCCTCCATATGCCATGCCTGTGCATAAAGGTAGAGGCCACCCAAAAGGGGGCACTAGACCTCAGGTGCTGTGGTAAAATTGCAGTCTACTATGTCACTTCACTCAGAATTGTAGATCATCGTGCCAGTACTGAAAATGGACAAGAACACAGACAGGGAAAAACACAGGGACAAGGGCAAACACAACCACACAGACAGGGACAAACACAGGGACAAGGACACACACAACCACACAGACAGGGACAAACACAGGGACAAGGACACACACAAGCACACAGAAAGGGACAAACACAAGGGCAAGGACAAACACAAGCACACAGACAAAGACAGGAATCAGGGCAGGGATACAAATCTCTGCTACTGGAGGGACCAAGGTGGCTAGCTCCAGTTGGGGAAGCAGAGGAGACTGCCCCTCTTTATTAGCAACTACCAAGAGAATAGTGGTGCCAGGCCTGTCCAATATGGGTGTATAATTCTAGCTGGGATCACGTAGGGAGACCCATGGTAGGAAGTGGCATAGGAGGCTGCCCCATCAAATTCCTGTAGGATTCAGGTGTTCCTGCCCTACCCTTAACACATCCAAAGATATTTGTTGATCTTGGTGAAAGAAAGAGACAACTATTCTAATTGGGAACAAAATCGAAATTGCTGGAAAATCTCAGCAAGTCTGGCAGCACCTGTGGAGGAAAAATCAGAGTTAATGTTTTAAGTCCGGTGACTCTTCCTCATAATGAGAGGAGTTGAAAAGAGAAATTGTTGCGGGTGAGGACAAGCTCAAGTTAAGCAGAGGAGGATGGTGGTGAGTGGAGATGGCACAGGTCTTTACTCCAGAAAGAAGCAGAGAGCCCTGAGACCCTCCTGGTGGGGAATGGATGTGTAAAGGGATTGCACGTCTATGGTAAAGAGGAGATGGATGGAACCTGCAAACTGCAACTTTTGAAACCAGCATAAAGCATCAGAGGAATCACGGATGTACGTGGGCAGGAATTGGACCGGGGAGAGAAAACTGAGTCAAGACAGGAATTTTTAATGAGATGAGTTAAAAGAGATGTTTTTAATGATGAGTTAAAATAGAAGTTTTAATGAGAGGAGTTAAAAGAGAAGTTAAAAAGGAAGGGTCACCTGACCCGAAACGTTAACTCTGATTTTTTCTTCAAAGATGCTGCCAGACCTGCTGAGCTTTTCCAGCAACTTCCGTTTTTGTTCCTGATATACAGCACCTGCGATTCTTTTAGTTTTTATTATTCTGATTGGGTTTACCAGACATGTACAAGAGGGATTTGAAATGGATACGATTGAGTTTAAGTTGGGCTGTATGATTTGTTAGTCCTCGGCCATATGAGTAAACTTCCCCAAACAGCAGAGTGTGTTTTGGGTTCCAACTTTATGAATAGATGTAATTTGTCTTTTGATCCAATGACTTGGAGAAAATAAGGACTGAAGATGCTGGAAGCCAGAGTCTATAGGTGTGAGGCTGGAAATTCACAGCAGGTCAGATAGCATCCGAGGAGCAGGAAAGTCAATGTTTTAGGTCAAAACCCTTTGTCAGGACTGGCGAAGGATTTCGGCCCAAAACATTGACTTTCCTGCTCCTTGGATGCTATCTGACTTGCTGTGCTTTTCCAACATCATACCTGTAGACTTTTGATCCAGCAAATAGTTGCATCTGGCAGATGACTGATTGAAATGAGGCACCAATAGAGATATGCACAGGATCCTATGCAGACGGGGTCGGGGAATTCTAACTCGAACCTACAGATATGTTCAGTGATTTAATTGTACAAGAGCACGACCATGACTGTGGTCGAGTATCAGGGTAAGTAATTTTCAAAGGCTTTGACCCAAAACCTTAAAATCAGTATTGTTTCCCCAAAGAAGCTCAAGGAGAAGTAGCAAAGGTAGTAACAACAGGCAGTTTTAGGACCTTTAACTTAAACAAATAATTGTCCTGTTTGGCCAGTTAGATTGATTATAGAGAATTAAGAAAAGAAATCTGTTATCAGTAACAGCAGTAGCAACTAGATGTAGGACAATGGGAGGCAATGGCCTCACGGTATTATTGCTGAACTGTTCATCCAGAGACCCAGATAACATTCTGGGGACCCATGTTTGAATCCCATCACAGTCAGTGGTGGAATTTGAGTTCATTAAATATCTGCAATTGAGAGTCTAATGATGACCATAAACCTACTACCGATTATCAGGAAAAAAAAAACATCTGGTTCACTGATAGTAGGAACTGCAGATGAGGTGTAGAGCTGGATGAAAACAGCAGGCCAAGCAGCATCAGAGGAGCAAGAAGCTGACCCTTCTTCAGAAAGGGGCAAGGCCCCAAACGTCAGCTTTCCTGCTCCTCTGATGCTGCTTGGCCTGCTGTGTTCATCCAGCTCTACACCTTGTTATCTGGTTCACTAATGTCTTTTAGGGAAGGAAACTGCCATCCTTACCTGATCTGGCCTACATGTGACTCCAGACCCACAGCAACGTGGTTGACTCTGAACTGCCCTCTGGGCAATTAGAGATGGACAATAAATGCTGCCTGGCCAGTGATGTCCTCATCCACAAGTAAAATACTTTATTGTTCTTGACAACAGTAATGGGCTTAAGTCAATTCCTTTAAATCAGCAATGTCAATATAGATTTGCTTTTACGTTTCAAGCTCAACAATATACATGGAACTGTTTACCCAAAGGGTACCACAACTCTCTACCCACCTTCTGTCAGAGATTAGCGAATTGATTGGAGACATTTTCACGACCTGGTTGTTTAATCCAGTATGTAAATGCTCTTCATCTCAAAACTGAGACTAGAGAGGATCATCTCCAATTACTGGATGAAGTACTAATCCTCTTCACTTTATTCAGACTTAAATTGAATCCTAAGAAGGCGCAAGTTACGAAGTCTTAGGTCATTTATTGATTTATTTATTGTCACGTGTAGTTTGTTACAAAATACAGTGAAAAGTATTGTACAGTGTCGTCACCCTCCGGCACCATTGTAAATCACAGAAAAATAAACCAAAACATAAAATATAAAAGCAGAAAAGTGAAAGAAATAAAGAAAAAGGTGTTCAAGTTTGTTGTCTTTCTTATAAAGTGCTCTGTCATGGGCTGTGTGACCAGGGTCAAGTCTCCTTTGTTGTACTGCCACCTCTGGAACAAAACTCACCACTTTTTGATGCCATCTTGTCTTCACCAACGCCCTCGCCACTATGAGTCCTTGATGGACCTCACCAATGCCACCGGGTGCCACGCTGGCCCAAATTTGACTCTGCCAATGCCATGAGTCCATTCCGGGTCCACCTTGCTGATGCATCCACTGCTGATGCCATCAGGTTTCATACCAAACACTGACTCAGTCTCCAGCACCTCCGTGAATCTGCGCTGTGTGCAGACTCTGTTCAGCATCCGAACTCACCTCCACCGTGGTAGGTACTGCCGTGACTGAGCTCTCAAACGAGAGGTAAATAACACAAAAGAGAAAACAATGAAAGAGAAAAAAAGAAAAACGCAAAAGGAGAGAAAATAAAACAAAGAGAGAAGTGGATGGAGATAGTAGGAACTGCAGATGCTGGAGAATCTGAGATAACGAGGTGTAGAGCTGGATGTACACAGCAGGCCAAGCAGCATCATAGGAGCAGAAAGGCCCTAGGCCCGAAACATCAGCCTTCCTGCTCCTCTGATGCTGCTTGGCCTGCTGTGCTCATCCAGCTTTACACCTTGTTATCTCAGAGAAGTGGATGGAGCGGACAAGCCCCGGGCTCAGAAACCCCACTCCACTGTCATCTCACCATAAATTCCAATGGTGTACCAAGACAAAGGAAGCGCGAAATTGAACAAAACAATCGCATTGGATCCACTGTGTAGTTGCCTCTCTATACTGATGGAAATTCGTTTTGATCATTTGTGGGATTAATGGGCTATTTTTGGTAGTTTTGCTACCAAAGCATCTCCATTATCAGATCTGTTGAACAAGAACGTTCCATGGCAGTGTGTACTAAACAGCACACTGAGGTTGATTTTCAGAATTTAAATAGGCTTAAGCTACAGCTTCAGTACTGCAGGTGCTGGACCCAAACTTCCTTTTGCAACAGAGGTCGCTGCAATAGATTTAACACTTGCTGCAGTGCTTTTTCAGGAACACCTCAGATGGGGACTGTAGTATATGCTTCTAGTCTTTTAACTTCAGTAAAACATGGATTTACAATGTGTGAAAGACACCTTCATGCAATTTTCTGTGCAGTGCAGCATTTTTCTTACATAATTAGGCTTAATCCTTTGACTATCCTTACAGGACATATTCCTATCCTTTGACATTGACTTTACAGAGAGATAGTCAGGTAAATAATCAGTCAGAAGAATCCAAAGATGGTCGGTCATACAGTTCATCTGGTACTTTGTTAAATTAATCACAAGGGTCCGGTTAGAAGCTGATATTATCCTTTAAATAGATTTGTAGAGGTGAATGTGGGAACAGATGATGGGTTGATAGATGTTCAGGTTTTGGACGAGGAAAGTTTGTTAAAGAATGATACCGCTGAACTGGTTCCTGGGCAAATTGTTGACCAAATTATTGGGCAAATTCCATGGTAATACAATTTGTATTAGCCAAAGAGCTTCGGATTATTTTCTTTTTTCTGATGTGTACCTGTACACATGACTGGCATTACTTCCAGGAAATCTTCTACTTATCATTAGGATGTTGTTAGCCTAAGCCTATTCATCATTATTCTCTTTCTTCATGTATATCAGAAAATTCACATTAATATATCCACATGCTTGTAAAAAGTTGTTTATTGACTGTATTTGGAAATTAAATAATTTAAATAAACAATACATTGTAAACTGCACATAACACAAGGTACTATCTTGATTCTATTATGGATGATTGAAGATGGAGTTTGTCATTGAAATTGTTGTTTTTGATTTGGTAATCAGCATACAATCATTGGAAATGGTGTTTCAAGATAAGTACATAGAAGATCAGAAATGAGATCAATAGTTTACTCCATGAATTGTGGGACATTGTGAATAAGGATAATTGTGGATTGAATTTGATGCATCAATAATGAATAGCTATGAATATCAAGTCGCAGGAGATTATTTTGTTAGATAGTACAATAGAACCCATTGTGATATGCTTGAGTTCAATCTGACCTAGATTGGAGTCGTTTTATCTTATCAGTTTTATTTTATGCACATTTTGGTATTTTGCATAAAACATTGAGACCACAATTTAGGAATGGTGGTTTTAAATATGTAATTTGGGATATTTCTTAGAATGGTGAATATAGGGGTAATTGTAGGAGATTGCCTCAAAGCGATGACTCCAATGTTTTGTATAAATGTAGAGATACATTCTTGGGTTCATTTCTGTCACATGTTGCAGTGTTAAAACTATTGTGCTCTTTAACTTTATATTTACAATTCAGTTCGTTAAATGTAAAAGAGAGATAACACCAGTTAAAGAGGGATTTGATGTTGTATAGGCAAGAATTTAATTACTCGTTGGAATGTAATATTAATCATACACTAATAGTTACTTTGACTAGATTCAAATATTCATGCATAAATGAGAACTTGGCCATGACTTGTGATCCATTTCACTTGGAAATTCCAAGATCTAGAGGAGGGATTGTGGTCGGATAGCTAGCAGCAGAAATGGTGAGGAGACTGGTTAAAAGCTACAATGAGGCATGCTGGAAACTTCGGTCAAATTGTTTAAACGTTATCACTGCAGTCAGGACATGTTGTGATTTGTCCTTTAAGCTGCAACCTGCAGGTTCCTGTATTGACTAAATAAGGGATGTGTCATAGATGCTGCGAGACATACTGTAAACAGATTATCTTGTATGGAGCATGGAATTGTGTCTGTTTACGACATGGTGTAATTATGTGGGAGTTGTTACCAGTAAAGTCCACTGGATCAAACAGTTTAATCAGGTTTAGTCAATTCATTGGCTGAGTGCCAGGGAAGTTTCTATAAGGATGAGCACTTTTTGATATAAAAGTTAGCAGAACAAAAGATTTTGCAGGAGTCAGCTCTCGAGGACAACATTTGAGAAGTAGGTGCCCTGAAGTCATCTTCAGAGAAGGCAAAGAACCATGAGGCAAGATTTACACTGAGAGCAAACATTGGGCATTTCTCTCGAATTACAGCAGTGTTTGTTCCAAGCCAAACTTATTGAATTGAAGTTAGACTGACAGTTAAATATGAATTAAGTTAAAACAAGGTGAATTGAAGTTAAATGAAGTGAGTTAACTTTGAAGTAAAATTTGATGAAATAAGATATAAATGTTGCAACAAATGTATGTTTTATATTGCGTATTAATACCTAAAGATTTAAATAAAGAAGTAAAGCCTGAGTCAACTCTCTGTCTTTGTCACTAAAGGGAAGAATGTCTGGGTAAAAGGTTTGGAGTATTCTCTCAGATAACAGTGACAATGAGATTTGTTTGGACTTTTCTAATTTTGATAAATGTTTCTTCATGGAGTTTCACTGAGACTAATAGAAGCTTGATCTATGTGGAAATTTCAAGAAATTCCTTTCTCTCTGCAATTTCTTTCTACTTTACAATTGATCCTGTAAATCATGGTTTTGTGAAAGATATTTCAAAGAAATTACCCTCTGTGTTTCATTATGTTTTCACAATAACCAGTCTTTCAGAGTTACCTGTGTAAACGTTGCTATAGGTCATGATACAGAACTACATATTCACACATTCCAACAACTTACTCAAGGATGTTAGATGCAGTTAAGGAGTTCTGGATTGATATTCCCAGTTAAACTTTAACCAGTGCAATGTCGTCCTCTGGTCTGTTATTACATTGACAGCATAACCCTCAGACTCCCTCATTAGAGATTGACAACATGTAGTGTGAGAGGGTCACCAAGCCTCAGGCAATGGGCAAGATTGAGAGAGTAGGACTTTCATAATTAGTTCCGCCATGTTGGCATTGAACTCATGCTGTGGGCTACTATTGAAGATGGGCAAACCACTTGTCTAACTTTGTGAACTTATTGAGGACAATTGCATTGTTATAGGAAAATAATGCTCAATACTGAGTCATCCTGGAAAAGGAATGCAGTTTGTCCACTAATATGTTTGAAATATTCCAGATGTGTGGGAATACCGGGATAACAGGTACACAACAGGGTTTTTGCTTTTCATTTGCTTAGTCTACAATGCAAATTTATTCAGTTGAATAATGATTAATGGGGGATTTATTTTTGTTTTGTTTCCTTTTCACTGATTTACAGCAGTAAGGTCACTGTCAATCAAAAGAATAGGATAACAGCAATTGTTAACAATCTTTGGTACTGATATCATGAACTGTGTTACCAAATAGTGTCCCTGATGGTTTTCGACAGTATATAAAGATCTCATCAGCCTATCGTTTCGTAGTTGCTGACAGATAATCATGTCTAGTTGAAAATGCATGAACCACCATCTGGTCTGGTGTATGCAATTTACTATCCAATTCTTGCTGCTGTGGGTATCCCAGGTAATGTGCAATATTGAGAACTGTGTAAAGCTGTGTGTGACTATCTCATTGTACTCGCTGCATGTCTCCTGTGTGATTCACTTGGGTTAATTGTGCTTACAAAAGCGTCACATAAACTGTAGCAATTACTCTTTGGCTAAACATCATTTACGTTATTTACTTAAAATAATTTGTTGAAATGTTGCTTTTCCTGCTTCAGTAAATAACATTTTTTTCAATTCATCCTCCACAAAATATAATTCAGCCAAGAATGAATAATGATTCAGGTGAACAGTATTTCGTTCTAAGTTTGAATGTTAATATAATCTTCCTTTAAACTTCCAAGGGGTGCATGTCATGATCATGTCCGAATGTAGGGAGATGAGGAATATCATACATTAAATATTCTCCTCTTATGGGCGAGCTATTACAGTCTATCCAAATGCCTTACTGTCCTTTTTCCTATCCTAACGCTTTATTTCTGTTTATTTTATAAAGTATGAATTCAATTAATCCACAATAATATTATATCTGTGATACTTGTTTTTCTTTTCAGCTCATATTTTGGCACGTTAGCTTAATGTGTTAATCGTACTTATCTTTAATTTTATCTTTAAACACTATCGCGACATCGTTTGATCGACTACATTCAGAATATCTACGTTCTCATTCCCTGTTTCACTCCTTTGTTTTGTCCAATTTGTCTCATTTTCATTCTCTCTCTTATTATTGATCCTATCTCTATCTCTTTTCTACTTTATTGTAAAGGATGAAACAACATTTAGTGTACTGTTAAACCAAAGTGAACTAGTGAAGTACATGGAGGAACATTTCATCCACAGGATCTCAAATTTGATTCTGTCTTTCCCCCACTTCTATTTTCATGCTTGTAATGATAACATATCTCAACGCAGTGATAAAGCAAAGTTAAGTGCTTAAACACGTATGATCTAAGTCTATTTTGTATCATATAGGTTGTGCACGTTTGTATCAATTTAATTTCTGAATCTGACATTTCTCTTGATGACTTTCATATCTGTTACAAAACAAACCAATTCCTCATTAGTAATTGTCAAAGATTTTATTGTAACATGATTCAGCATGACAATTTGCCTTTAAGTTAATTTTCAAACACTTTAAATGAGCAGCAACTATCTTAGCATAACAGAAATACATCCTATAATTAGCGCCAGGAAACTTCCATAAAAAGCCACAAAATCATTAATTTATCACATCAGAATGGACTGCCTGGAATTTGGATGGAGGGAGGTTCCAGCGAGACATCGAAGAATGCACCAGCTGATTACTTAAATCAAAACAATGTCCACGGATATGGAGAAATTTTAGAAGCGTGACAATAATCCTTGCACATTTGGATTGCTAATGCAGACACACAAGAACCAAATGGCTATAAGCATCACTTTCCGTGCCTAAACCCTTCTGTGTCTGTGTTTATTGGATTCAATGAAGTCCATTCAAGAATAAATATTGCAAGAGAACTGGAAATCTCAGTCTGTTACCACGTGATTAAAGTGAAAACTATAAACTCACATTTTCATGATGTGATATAAACTACAGACATGGAAGAATGCATGCTTCATGTTGAAATTCACCAGGCATTTGTGAATTTTTATGAGTTGTTTGCTGGGAAATCATTTGGAGTCTGGATAGAATGCATTATATGTGCCTTGAAACAGTGGATGCACAATGGATACTGTTGTTTTTTCATACCGTCTCACTAATTATGTATTATCTGTTTACATTTTCCAACAGTTAATATTGTGGCGATTGTGATCTTGGCCCGAGGGAAGTGTGGCCTTTCCAAATGCATAACATATTATCTGATGGCTATGGCATCAGCTGACCTATCTGTTGTCATCACTAGCGTTATACTAAATCGGATAATTGGCATTTACTTTCCCAGAAATTACCTATTGCTGACTCCAGTATGTCGAACCAAAAGTGTGCTGGTTTACATAACAAGAGACTCCTCTGTATGGCTTACTGTTGCATTTACGTTTGATCGTTTTATAGCCATCTGTTATCACAAGCTGAAGACCAAATATTGCACACAGAAAACTGCAGCAGTAGTAGTAGGGATGGTGTTCACCCTCAGTTGTTTGAAGGACAGCCCCTGGTACTTTGTATATGAACCTATGTACATAATTAATAATTTGCCTTGGTATTGCCAGATAAGATATAGCTTTAATATATCATACCTCTGGCTTGCATTTTCTTACTTTGGCTGCATAATGAATCCTTTTCTGCCATTTCTGATTGTTTTGGTGCTCAATGCTTTCACAGTGAGATATATATTGGTGGTCAGCAAAACTCGTAAGGCATTTCGTGCGAACAGAAGGTCTGAAAGTAATCCTGATCCTGAGATAGAGAACAGGAGAAAGTCGATAATTTTACTCTTCAGCATATCTGGCAATTTTATATTATTATGGATGACATTCACGGTCCATTACATGTATTATAGAATTGTTAATGCTTATTCTTACATGGGTTACAATGATCCCATTTATATCCTTCAAGAAACAGGATACATGCTTGTGCTTTTGAGCTGCTGCACAAATACATTTATTTATGCAGTGACCCAGACTAAATTCAGACAGGAGTTAATGAAAATGGTGAAATATTCTACAAGTCAAATTGTTACAATTTTCTGTAGATAATTGGCAAACTTTATGAGTTTACTGAACTTGTGGTTCCACTTGAAGTGAAGTGTACAGAGAAATCCATCTGACTGTCTTGTCTCTCATGCAATATAAAGACAATTAATTCTCCTATACCTTGATCAACTCAGATTTCTTGTCTCATCCCCTCATACTTTTATTCCCTCATGGAGCATTCTTTCAATGTAATCTATTAATTTAAATTAACACCACTCTGATCTACACGATGAAGTAGTTTCACATCACAATATGCAGGAAATAGTAAATGAATGTACCCTGAAGCCATGATGATTGAAGTTCGAATTAAAGGATGAATCAGGAGCTGGCAAAAATGTTACTGTGGTTCCTAAGGTTAAGTTAAGAAGCATTAGGCAGGATTGAACACTTTTTGAACTGCTGCAATGACGGCATGTGAGTAATCTAGAATTAGAATTAGCTTTTTTGTCACATGTACTCACATGAGTACAGTGAAAAGTTTACAAGTCATCAGTTACAGCACTAACGTACAAAGTTACCCAGGTATAGATACTTAAGTACAGACTCTTTGGTACAAAATAGAAAAATAAAGAGTATACAATTTACAGTTCTTCCACCCCAGTCCATGCAACCCAGTTCGCATTGGACCAGGCCACAAAAGAGCATTGCCTCCAATTTATGCTGGGACCTTACCTCCAGTCTGTGCTTTGGGATCTCGTGTCCAGTCCATGCAGGTACCTTGCTCCTGCAGAAGTATTCCCATTACTATTTTAATGCACAATGGCGATGATTCAGGGTAAAAATGTTACACGCAGCTCTAGGTGGAAAGTTTCACCTTTCACGTGCACGTTAAATCATTTGTAGCTGGAATTTGCTTGGATTTTTCTACTTTTAATTAAATTCTCTCAGAGCTTCATTCTGGTTAATAGAAGCTTGAGCTTAGGAACGTGGAATGTTCAACTTCATTGTTCTCTGTAATTTATTTCTACTTTGCCATCAATCCTGGAAATGATGATTTTATTAAGTTGTTTAAAGAAATAAACCTCTGCATTTCATAATGTTTCCAAAATTGCTAGTCTTTACCAGTGCAAGTGTTGCTGTGATCATGGGTTATGATATAAACCTACATTTCCACACATTCTAACATCTTACTCAAGTATATTAGACACAATAGGATGAAGGAATTCTGGTTAGATATTACCAGTTGAATTTTCAAAACAGTGTAATCTCTCCTGCTGAACTGAGTTACTACATTGAAAGATTAACTTTGGACTCCATCATTTCAGTGGTTGGTGAGTTTAAACTAGGTGTCACAAAGCCACAAATGATGGGCAGGAGAGGGCAGGACTTTCATAATGACTTCAGCTGCTCTGAGATTCAGTTCGTGCCAAGGGCTGCTATTCTAGATTCGAAAATCAGCCATCCAGCCAATTCTGTGAACTGGTTGAGGAATAGGAAAGTTAGTCATAGGAAAGTAATGTTCAACATTGATGCGCCCTCAACAAGCAGCACAGGTTGTCCAATATTATGGTTGAAGAATTCAAGAGATGTGGGAAACTGCAGGAAAAAAAAATGTATAGAGGGCGTACTTTTTTTGAACAAAAGATATAGTACTGCTTCCTTTGCTAAGTTTAAATCTGTGAATTTAATAAGTTGAATCATTACTCAAGAGGGATGTCTTTCTTTGTTTCCTATTCGATGGTTGACAGCCATGTGGCAATTAAATTAGAAGCGTAGGATGAAAGCAATTTGTTGAGCAATTGTTAACAGAAGTGGTACTAATATCATCAAGTACATAACCAACAGTTTCCCTGAGGGCTCTCTATTCTCTACATATAGATTTGACCATCTAGTTGCTGAGAGATCATCACTCTGACAAAATATTCATGAACCACCATCTGCTTAGTGTATGCACATTACTATCCGATTCTTGCTGCTGTGGCTATCCTAGGCAATATGTAATCTTGAGATGACTGAACTGAGAGAATGGAATAGGTCTGACCCATCTCCTGCACTTCAGCCTTCAGCCCCTCTCTTCCCTCCTGCAACATTCTATCATCCCACCAGCATCCAAATCCAGGAGATAATCAGCTGGCATTTCTGTCACCTCCAGCAAGATGCCCCACCAGATACATATTCCCCTCCCCACCCTTGTCTGCCTTCCGCAGAGATTGTTCCTTCTGGGACATCCTGGTCCACTCTTTCTTCACTCTCAACACCAGCGCCCCCCCACAGTCCCACAGCACCTTCCCCTGTAACTGCCAAAGGTGTAACACCTGCCCATTTACCTCCTCCCTCTTTAGTATCCAAGGACCCAAACATACCTTCCAGGTGAAGCAGCACTTCCCAGAATCTAGCTTACTGCATTTGCTGCTCACAATATGGTCTCCTCTACCTTGGGGAAATGTTCCTTGGCCAACATATCTGTCTCAGGCGTGCTGCAGTGTTCCAGCGAAGCTCAATGCAAGCTGGAATAAAACACCTTATTTTTCATTTGGGGACCCTCCAGCCCTCCAGACTCAAAATCAAGTTTAATAATTTTAGGGCCTAAGCTCTCCCATGTCCTAGCCCCCTAACCCACACCCCAAGCCTTGTTATCACATAGCCTGCCATTACACACTGCCTATTGTTTGTCACTAACAGTCCCCATTAACAGTTATTCATCCACCTAGACAAAGGAATTATCAACTCCTTTGCCTATCCAACTGTTCTTCTGTCTGTTATCTATCCCCACCTATCATTTACTCCTACCTCCTCCCCCTCCCTATTTTCCTCATATCCCTAGCTACCATCAGTTCTAGAGAAGGGCCAGTAGACCTGAAACATTAACTCTGATTTTTCTTCACAGATGCTGCCAGACCTGCTGAGCTTTTCCAGCAACTTCTGTTTTTGTTTCTGACTTACAGCATCCGCAGTTCTTTTGGTTTTTATTGTTCAGTTGTTCCCAAACAGACTTTACAAACAAGAAGACTTTAAAACCGAGTATTTAATTGAAAGAATCATTAACAAGTTATTCTTAATAATGTACTTTTAGCAAACACAGATGAACAACAGGCAATCTAATTGATATCTATGAGATAAACACAATCTTCTTTGATCATAAAACCCGACTCACACACCAACAGACAGACACAGTTAAGGGATTTTTAAAACAAAAATGAAAGGACCAGAATTTTCCACTTCAATAATCTTGCCAACAATGGATAGTAGGCCTTTGTGAAGTCTGTGGATGTTGTATTCTCTTACAAACATACAGCCTGTATATCGAGCTTGAATTCTGATTTCACCAGTCAATACAAACAGCATCCATAGTACTCTGAAGAGTTTTATGTTCTTCTTACAAAATGGGATTCCATTCTCCAAGCTATCAACAAGCCAATATGTGGAAATAAATAGAGAAAGCAACAACGAAAAAATACACAGCCCAGTTTGGCAACTTCCAAGGCAAACCGACCTCCTGCTCATCATTCTTTCAGAACCAGTTTATTCTTTGTTTTTTTTTCTCTTTCAACATTCTCTCTTGTTGGCTGACCATCACTGGTCCTCACTTGATTGACCAATTCAACATCCTACCCACTGCCAGTCCCTGAGCGCAACACATAAGTGCTGAATCACCTACAGTTTACTTACAGCAGCATTGAACCTGCAATTTCTTTCCAAGTCAGTTCCATGCAGTAAATAGTAATATTTTGTTCTCTCCTTTTTTCAAAAACGAAACAAGCTTCTGTACAAAGTTCTAAGTTCAATTCTTACCTGTAAAACTCAGGTCCAAAGCAAAAATGAGAAAAACAGAAGAAAATTAGTTGTGGTCTCCAGAGTGTGCGGAGCTTCAGTGAGATTAATAAAGCCTCATGCCGAAGGAGGCAGATTTGTTGGAAAGTTATTGCCTCTCCTCTTCACTTTGCAATTGATTTGGGCAAGATAATGTCATTGAAAGTGTTTGAATGCAAAAACCTGCTTCTTTCATAGCTGCCCACACTCACCAGCCTTTTAGTGTTGCCTGAGCAAATGTTGATAGAGCCACACGCTTGATACATCTTTCCACATTCTAACATCTAATTCAAAATATATTAAACATCATAAGACTATGGAATTATGATTCCAGTTGATCTTTACCAAACGTAACGTGATCCTTCTGTTGTTATATTGACTGTGTAAGATCCTTAAACTTTGAATAGGAAAACAAGTGTTTGACTCTAAATTGCCTTCCAAAAATGGCACAGGTTGCCTCTTTGGTTGAAAAGTTTAAAACAGATATTCAGTACAGCAACTGTGGTGTGAGCTGTAAACACTGTATTTGCTCCCTCCCATAAAAGATAGAACTATGCTCAACTTTATACCGTTTAGCTTGGTGATAGTGGCGCAAGCTGTAATGACTCTGACTCCAGCTTCGGCAGCTCTTGCTATCTTGGTGTTCTTTTGCAGTGCTGACTTAACCTCGGGATATGATAAACAGTGGAGATATTCTTTTTGTTTTCAAACTGTATCACTTCATTTGCAAAGTTCACTTTTGTTTACTCTACAATGCGAATTTACTAATAAGTTGCATGTTTCTAAATAAAGAAACCTTTTGGTATTTTCCTTTGCTTGACGGTACTAGGATAATTAATTTAGAGGGACAGAATGAAAGCAATGCTCCCAATCATTGTTAAAAAAAAAGTTACAGACACTCTTAAAGCTGTTACCTAAAGGTGTCCCTGTGGGATTTTGTATTGTGTATAAAAACTGCACCATCCAATCGTTTTTAAGTTGCAGAGAGATTATCACTTCTGAAACACACATGCATGAACCACCGTCTGGTCTGGTGTATGCAATTTACTATCCAATTCTTGCTGCTGTGGGTATCCCAGGTAATTAGAATTTTGCGAGTTAAATCCTGTGTTGTGATCACATTGCTTTTTTAAAAACTTATATTTCTAAAGCAACCTGTTCAGACACCTTATTGCACACCTCCTGAGTAAGTGGGACTTCAACTTAGGCTGCTCTGGCCAAGAGGCGATTGAACTACCTCAGGGGCTCCACGCTAAGTACTTTTTGCCACCTATCTATTATATGATTCACTTGGATTAATGCAGATACAAAAATCACATAATCCGTGGTAATGACTCAGAAGTTAAACAAGCATACTTTATGATACTTAATTTATAATATCTTATGGACATTTTGCTATTCTTTGCTTCAGTGTGTAACTTTATATCTTTTTTGACTGACAATTTGTGTAAATAGATTTAATTGCAGGTGTGAAAATTGATCTGTTTTGTTTTAAACTTCTAAAAGGTACAGATTGCGATCCAGTGACCTAATGTATGGATGTGAGAAATATTGTACATTTAACATTGTCCCCACATCAGCGAGCAATTGCAATTTCTCCAAGCGAACTCTTGCCACGTTTTCCATCCTAACCCTTTTGTGTGCATTTTATAACAAAATATATATTGAATCTAGAATAATATTGTATCTATGATTTAATTTTATCAACAGGTGTTCATGCATTAGTTGTATGTATCAATCAAGTTTATTTCACAGGTACTTATTTCAATAATATCACAATATCCTTTAAGATAAAAATGAAGAACTGCAGATGCTGGAAATCAGAAGCAAAAACAGAAAGTGCTGAAGAAACTCAGCAGGTTAGGTAACATCTGTTGAGAGAAAAAAATAACAAGAGATAATGTTTTGAGTCCAGTGACCTCTCATCAGAACAGATCCATTCTGAAGAAGGGTCATCAACTTGAAATGTTAATTCTGTTTCACTTACTACAGATGCTGGCAGACCTGACTTTCTCCAGCAGATTCTGCTTTTATTCACAATATTCTTTGATTGACTTTAGCCATGATCTGTACTTTTCCTACAGTTTGTTCCAGTTTTCTGCATCACTTTGCTGATTTTCTTTCCCTGGCTCCCATTCTTTGTTTCTATGTTTCTCTCTTTTCCAATTTCTTGTAAAATTGATGCCATATTTAAGATGTATAGAATGTACAGTTGTATTTTCTTATTTTTCATTGAAATGGGAAGAGGGCTGATTGAAACTGATTGTGAAAAGGGTTGCAATTTAACCAGTAGTTATTTTAAATGGTGTTTACAATGTTGATTATTTGTCCCGTGGGTGAGATATAGTAACAGATGCAAAAGCAGCATGAAATGTACACAAAATGAGATATGTCAGCATCAGTTAGCTGATTGGTTTATGGAAAGGTGATCAGTTTATTGGTGTCACTTTATTGTACCAGCTAGCTGTGTGATTTGCTCCCAGGCAGCTGAAGAGCTTTTGGATTAGAACAAGATAGCCAGATTTCTGGAAAGAGAGCTGCTGTCCCATTCTCTGCACTAAAACAAAATCACAGCCTGACAAAAGATCATTTCTTTGTTTTCACTAGTTGCAGTAAGACATTGTTCTTAATCTGGGATTTTATAAGTTGTGAAACAGTCACCCTGTTCCTTCCTGCAAGAGGAAAAATACTGTTGAAGAGAGATAGAGAAGTAATAAGGCCTCACAAGTGAAAGGATCATTTCAGCAAACCAGATGGAGAAGGAAAATGAACAATGAAGCCAATGTATTTCTCTGTCCGCCTGCATGTGTGTACAGGGAGAGCTTCCTTCAATCAGGTAGTGACGAATCTATGGAATTCTCTGCCACAGAAAGTGGTAGAGGACAAAACATTGATTGGTTTCAAGAAGGATTTCGATATAGTTCTGAGAATTAAACGGATCAAAGTGCACAGAGAGCATAAACAAGGTCCTGAGTTGGGTAATTGTCAATGATCAAGTTGAATGATGGAGCAGGCTGGAGCTGTTGAATGACTGATATCTGACCCTATGTTTCTGTGCATAAGTGGGTTTGGGCAAGAACTCATAGAGTTATATGCTGATGGTACGTACTTGTTTACTGATAGCTAAAACTTATTTGAGAGAAAAGGCAATTATGGTTAAGTACAGATACCTCAGTCAGATTCCCTTTCAACCTCGGTCTAAAGGACAGGGGAAATTAGGTGATTTCACATACGGTCATGAAAATTTTGTATTTTGTGAAGCCCAGTGAATAATAGGACTTGATTTTCAGTGCAATACTTTAGTCAGTCATGAGAAACCTGCTTGAAATGAAATTATGTTCCAATCAGAGCAGGTTACTCATTTCTTCATGGATGATAAACATCAACTAAATGAGGAAGTATAGCTGTTGAACTAAAAACATTGACCAAGCCCAGTTTTCACTCCATCTGATTGGTATTTCTTATATAATAACATCCCAAATTTGCAAGTTATTGTCATTAAGTTCTAATTGCATTTATTGTTTAAATCTTTTAATCTGCATTGTCCAACTCGTCTAAACGCTGATATAAGTTGTTAGTTTGACAAGTGTGAAACATTCTGAATATTGGCAAAATGAAACTCATCACCTATCATCCAAGATAGGCGTCTATTTCTTTTAACAGCTCTGGTCATATTAAAAACTCTCATACAATTCAATATCCCTGAGGCTGTGTGCCAGCTGAATCACAAAAGGCACATATTTCGTAAGGTGTTATTCACTGTAACCAAATGCCTGCTACTGGAATGTGAAGTTACTAATAATGTTCAGTTATGCACTATCCAATAAGGAGTTTTCCAAATTACAAATTTATCCTTTGATTTCAATGGGAAAATCAACACGCGCAAAGTATTAATTACAATCAGTTTTGCACTGAGCAAAAGAATTAGTTCTAAACTCAGGGTGCTAAACCAGATTGTTAGTTGGAGTAAACGTGGAAAATACTGGAAAACCTCAGCAGGTCTGACAGCATCTGTGGAGAGAGAGAGTTAACGTTTCACATCCTTTATGACTCTTCTAGTTCTGAAGAGGTCAGAACTTCTCCAGATTTTTCTCAGTTGGTTTCAGATTTCCAGCATCCACAGTATTTTGATTTCAATTGCATCTTGGAATAATCAGTGATCTGAACAATCTTCGTCAGGTCAGCAAATAGCTGTTGTCATTCAGCTGTATGGACAAATGCCACAGATTAAATTCTAATTAATTGAATTCGGCCCATCCAGCTACCTAGACTTGCTGAAAGGTTCACCTGCATTGCCATCCTCGATGGATACTGCTGTTCGGCATGCTTCATGCTTCCTGTTTTTATTGCAAGTTTCCATCTCAATAGTTCATTACTGTCAACCTTCTGTCTGGTCAATTGCACGTAATGGTCTTAACAAGCCCGTTTGTGATCAGTGTGCTAGTTATGTAGAAGTTAATTATTCAAATTCATTTATGGTACAAAACCCAACATAGCATAAAAATGTACGTTTACATATTTCATGCTGAGGTACAATTCTACCAGAGTTCATACCCTATTCTTATGCTTCTCCTCATGACTTTCAAATACATTACAACAACTCACCACTTCCTTATTAATAAATATTGAAGAAAAATATTGTAACAACTTTCAGGATCATTGCACGAAAATATTTTGGAAACACTTTCATCAAGCAGTAGCTGTTTCAGTATACCATGAACACTGCCTTGAATTAGTGACAGGCAACTTCCAGAAACAACAAACATATTATGTTGGAATGCAAAGCCTGAAATTGTGATGGGAGAAGGTTAAATCAAGACAGTCAAGAAGGCACTACATCATTATAGATATAGAAACAAGTGTAAGGCAGGGAAGTGGGAAGCAAGAAACTGACTCCAAGTCAGCATGCACATTTGAGGATTGGTGCAGACACAGTTGAATGAATAGTCCCCTTCTATGCCATTGTCCTTCTGTGAATTCATGATTATTAGATTTAACAAAGTTTCTCAAAGTAAAAATGAGGGTCAGGCCAATTGAAATCCAAATCAGTTGTCACATGGGTTGATCTTCATTCAAAAATATGTGATCACACATTCGTAGTAGGATATATACTCGAACACATGGAAATTTTTTTGTCTCATTGTTTGCACATCGCCTGGTATCTTGGAACCCCTACTCTATCCAAATGTTAGGATTCTGTAAGGTCTGCAATATAAATGCACTAAAACAAGTACATATTGATTGGAACAAGTTGCCTTTTCTTTGCATCTAACTAAGAAAATGTCTGATCTGTTTACATTTCCCAACAGTTAACATGGTGGCTATTGTGGTCCTGGCCCGGGGAAGGTGTGGTCTTTCCAAATGTATTTCTTACTACTTGATGGCTATGGCAGCAGCAGACCTCTCGGTTGTCATCACTAGTGTTATACTCAATCGGATCGTTGGCATTTATTTTCCCTTAAATTATCTATCACTGACTCCGCTGTGTCGAACCAAAAGTGCCCTAGTTTATTTAACAAGAGATTGCTCTGTATGGTTTACTGTTGCATTTACTTTTGACCGGTTTATAGCTATCTGTTTTCAGAAGCTGAAGACCCATTATTGCACGAAACAAACTGCAGCTATGGTAGTAGGGATGGTGTTCTCTCTGAGTTGTTTGATGAACATTCCCTGGTACTTTGTATATGAACCTATGTACATAATTGACAATTCACCCTGGTATTGCCGGATAAGATCGATCTTTTATATTTCACGCCTATGGCTTGCATTTTCTTATTTTGGCCACATTGCGACTCCATTTCTGCCATTTCTTATTGTTTTGGTGCTCAATACTCTGACTGTGAGATATATAATAATGGTGAGCAGAGCCCGTAAGCTGCTTTGTGTTAACACCAGAGCAGAAAATAAGCCAGATCTTGAGATGAAGAACAGAAGAAAGTCTATAATTTTACTCTTCAGTGTATCCAGCAATTTTGTGTTATTATGGTTGACATTCATGGTCCATTATGTGTATTTTAGAATTGCTAATATTTATTCTTATATGGGTTACAATGACCCCATATATATCCTTCAAGAAAGCGGATACATGCTTGTGCTTTTGAGCTGCTGCACTAATACATTTATTTATGCAGTAAGTCAGGCTAACTTCAGACAGGAGTTAATGAAAATCGTGAAATATCCAGTGAGTAAAGTTGTTACAAATTTCTACAGTTGATTAGCACATTTTATGAGGTTGTTATGTGTGCTGTCTATTTTACAGAGACAGAAAGACGGGGGGGCAGGGAGAGAGAAAGAGAGAGCGTGGAAGACCTTGAAAGGGAAATAATGAAGAGTTTGAATGTTTCACTTACATTTCCTTGATAAAGTTATTTTGACATTAGCCACTGCTGATTCTGTGATTGCCCGTTGTCCCAAAACAAAAATGCAATTCTACATTCTGGAGCCAAGCAGAGAGTTCTCATTGTGTCAGCTTTGATTACATGTCTTCATGCTTCAGACGATCTAATCTAGTTTCCTGGCATTTCTCTGTCCCTCAGCTAAAATTCAACTTCTCCACAAATACAATATCTTCATTGCACACACGCCATCACTTGCATTCACATTAACAGTATTGATATGTCCGTGCTCCCATTGGATTGTATGTCTGCACAGAATATTCTAAGTGTGGATCCAGCAAAGCTATGATTGCAGAAATTCATCTTCATGTTTATAATGCAAACCCTTTTCAATAAGGACCAGAATTGTTTAATTCATTACTTACTGTGCCTGCATGCTGTCTTTCTGCAATTTGTAATCAAGCACACTCTATCGACAGAACTATCAACTCCATCTGCCTGTAAGGCACTGATACTTATTTGTACTAATTGCTTCCTTTTTACACATATTCCCCAAATTGCAAAAGGCATCTTCTGTGTTAATTTCCAGTTAATTCTCAGTACTTACTGTGTTCTTCATCAACTTGATACTCATAGTTAACAAACTACAGAAACCTGCACAAAACTAAGGCTTACTGCATTTTAATATTGGTTCAAAATGGACAAAATAGTTTAATTCCAGAGGTGACTGTCATTGGCATCAAGGCCACAATGTTAAAAAGCTAATAAAAATGACAAAGTTATATTTTCCACTTCTTCTGATCTTGATCTAACCTGTAATTACAAATCCCTTTTGGCTGATTCAATATTTGTGATTAGATGGTACCTAAATACAAACTACTAGAATTAATTCCCATTTTAAAATTTTTCATAAAATCTGGAGGGGAAAGGAGGAACTCTTTGTCATTTGGTAGAAATGCCTTAGCTTCTCTGAGATTGCTTGACACTCTGGTGACCATGTCACATATTGCCTGTTTCAAATACAAATGTGTTCAAGGAAGACCAAAAGCTTGGAAGTTTTAATATAGCTGATTAACACAGATAGTCCCAGAAATCACTTTATATCACATTTAGAAGTAGCATTTGGAAACTTTAAAAGAAATTTCACTTGAGCTACAATTCACAACAGTCGTCCTTGCTACATAAGATTTCCTAAATTCAATTTTGTGAATTCTCTCAGTGCGACTTACTACAAAACCAGTGAATTGAGAATGTTTAACCAGGTACTGTAGTTGGTTTATATATTTCTGTCAGATATTGCAGCATATTACAACTACATAGTTGGGCACTGCAGCTATGAATTAATGCACACATCTTCAGTGTGCAGCTAGGGAATTGTCAAACACAATTTGAATGAGTCGACATTGCTATAAACCATGAGGTAACAAATGCTCATGTATTCTAAGGTTACTATTTAATATTACACACAACTTACCTTCAATAGGTCAATCCGCAAAGAAAACAAAACATGACAATGTACAACAATGCAATCTTCCAAATGATAAAATAGTCAATGATTTAACTTTGTTATTGCTTTTACTTTCATATGCAGAATATAGTCAAACCATGTGGTTTAAGAATTAACAACACTGGTGAACTCTCACAGCTTTTGCAATGTTCAATCCAACAATTCCCTAAAATGTACCGAATCTCTGTTTCTACATGAGCTTTTATTATTCTGGGCTTTAACAATACGGATGTTGCATTATTGTTAATTCACCTATGCCTGCATTCTGTCTGGCTAACATGGTACATCCCGATCCCTCTCCACAGATTTTCTTTAATTTCCAAAGTAACTCAACCAGATCTTCCTGATATCCTGCATCTAAGTACAAACATGTTATAATTTGCACTAAGTAACATGTATCACGTGATATCCAGATGTGTTCTGCGTCTTTATGAAACTTTAGCTGGATAAGATATCTGCTTAGCAATCCTTGAGCATTCTGATAGGTCCTGCTATTGGAAGTTCATGTGATAGTCACAATATCTCACCATGGACGGTAAAACCATCCGATGAGCAGCCTTCTGTCCTTCGTCTGCAGATGGATGATGATATGCTCATTTCCTCGTCAGAACACAATATTTAAGTATCGAACTCCTAAACTCCTTCACCCCAATCCAGAGTGTACTGATTATATTCACTTTATTTTTAATTTAAATTCTAGATCTGCTTTCTGAGTCTTAGTTAATAATAACACACTTGTCAATCATCTCCATTCTTAAAGAAAGTTTCAGCTCATTTACTTTTGGTATTACTCTGGCATCTGGTGGCGGACTTTTATTCAGTCATTGCTCTGGTCAACACATGACTGGAAAATACCAGAACCTGCTCTTTTAGCTATTCCATCTCTTTAACCTCACTTGGGCTTTTTGCAATTATAGCAGAGCAGATCGATTATTTTGCTCTGGCCTAATCATTACCAAGAAGTAAATTGACTGTCTCCATGTGTAATTTCTTAAAAATTCCTACAGTCACTGATCAAGACAACAAATCACGCTTTTCTAAACGGAGTTTCAGTTATTTACACCACATTTACAAATGTTTCAGTTCCAATGAATTGAATAGTTTCCTTATAAAGTTTAGAGCTCACTGAATGCTTTTAACTTCATTTAGGTTACCTCCCAATGTGGAAGTCTTTATCTGCAATGCATGACCTACAAGGACTTCATAGAACACACCTTCAGTTCTTTTGCTAAAGTTGGCATACCTGCTGTATTAAAGCTCCTTCCACTGAACATTAACTGGGTTTCTACAATAGTAGGTTTACATTAGTGATCCATCATTGACACAATTCAAATTTATTGCACTCTTTTAGCAGGTAGACAAATAATAATGCTGTAGAGTTAGACAACCTCCTGGCTGCTAATGATATACACTCACAGACTGGTAAGACCTTAAGAAACTGATGTGAACATAACCAAAGCAGTGTGGTTAACCCTGAATTCCCCTCTGTGAAATTAGGCATGGGAAATAAATTCTGGCCTCGCCAGCAATGCCCACATCCTGCTTTGTCCATTTGGCATTGAGTACAATCCTAGAAAATGTGAAATAGGAGGAGATAGAGGTCAGATGATGCCTCAAGCCTAACCGTGGTTGACTTGTTAGTATTTATTATCCCACATTCTTATATACTCCTGAAAACCTTTGATAATTTGGCTAACAAGAATCTATTAACCCATTTCTTTAAAACATTCAATCATCTCATCTCCATTGATTTCCGAGGAAGAGAATTTTCAAGTCACAAAATGTTCAAATGGAGTAAAATGTATCTCATCTCTGTTCTAAAAAGAGAACATCCAATTTTAAAGATAGTAGGAACTGCCGATTCTGGAGAATCTGAGATAACAAGGTGTAGAGCTGGATGAGCAAACCAGGCCAAGCAGCATCAGAGGAGCAGGAAAGCTGACGTTTTGGGTCTGGACCCTTCTTCAGAAAATCA
>NC_063378.1:5312810-5359759 GCF_021869965.1 Rhincodon typus | reverse complement strand
AGCTTGGTGGCAGTTATCATCCTGTTCTCAGAAAAGTGCAGTCTCTCCCAAAGTATTACCCCCTCCCCCACCTAGGGTCCATTTCTGAAGAAGGGTCTAGGCCCGAAACATCAGCCTTCCTGCTCTTCTGATGCTGCTTGGCCTGCTGTGTTCATCCAGCTCTACACCTTGTTATTGGTATGGTTTGGGCTTACTTTGGATCAGCTACCTTCATCTTTTAATGCTGGTCAAAGACACTTGCTCGTAAATAGATGCCTTGTCTGAATATTGAATTCTTATTGGGATTTTGCATTGAATTATCTAGTTGGCTTTTTCAACCTTGTTATGACCCACTGGTATAACAAGCATTGAAATCAAGCCTCACCATTCCCAGAGTCGTTAAAAAAAGTTAAAGATTTTAAAGCGTGTGCAAAGTTCTTTAATTCACTTGCCTTTCAGACCCAAGTTGATAGAAAGCATGCACAGGGTTTCTCTATAAAGAAGTTAAGTTTCCCAATGTGCACGGAGGATATGATCAGGAGTTTCATTCTTTCCACTGATCAAATTATATAGAACATAGAACAGTACAGCACAGTACAGGCCCTTCGGCCCACGATGTTGCGCCGAAATTTTACCCTAATCCTAATGTCTATCTAAACTCCACCCATACCTTATTCTGTCATCCATGTGCCTATCTAATAGCCGCTAAAAAGCCCTTAATGAGGCCGACTCCACTACCCTCTCCAGCAGTGCATTCCACGCCCCTCTGACGTCTCCCCTATACCTACGTCCACTCAATTTAAAACTATGCCCCTCGTAATAGCTACCTCCACCCTCGGAAAAAGTCTCTGACTGTCCACTTTATCTATAACTGTGATCATTTTGTACACCTCTATCAAGTCACCTATCATCCTTCATCGTTCTGAAGAGAAAAGCCCTGTCTCTCTCAACCTTTCCTCGTAAGACCTTCCCTCCATTCCAGGCAACATCCCGGTAAATCTCCTCTGCACCTTTTCCAACGTTTCCGCATCTTTACTGTAATGAGGCAACCAGAACTGGCCACAATACTCCAGATGTGGCCCGAAACAGGGTTTTGTATAGCTGGAGCATAACTTCACGGCTCTTGAACTCAATCCCTCTATTAATGAAAGCTAACACACCATACGCCTTCTAAACAACTCTATCCGCCTGGGTGGCAGCTTTCAGGGAACTTTGGACATGAACCCCAAGATCCCTCTGCTCCTCCACACTGCCAAGAATCTTTCCATTAACCCTGTATTCTATTTTCAAATTTGTATTTCCAAAATGAATCATCTCACACTTTTCAGGGTTAAACTCCATCTGCCACTTCTCAGCCCAGCTCTGCTTCCTATCAATGTCCCTTTTTAACCTAGAACAGCCCTCCGCACTATCCACAACTTGACCCACCTTCGTATCATCTGCAAACTTACTAATCCACCCTTCCACTCCTACATCCAAACCATTTACAAAAATCACAAATAGAAGAGGACCCAGAACAGCTCCTTGTGGTACACCACTCGTAACTGAGCACCATGTTGAACATTTTCCTCCACTACCACCCTTTGTCTTCTAAGGGTGAGCCAATTCTGAATCCAATCTGCTACATTTCCCCCTATCCCATGCCTCCTTACTTTCTGCATGAGCCTACCATGGGGAACCTTATCAAATGCCTTACTTAAATCCATGTATACCACATCCACTGCTCTGCCTTCATCCATGTGGTTGGTCACCTCTTCAAAGAATTCAATAAGGTTTGTGAAGCATGATCTACCCCTCACAAATCCATGCTGACTATCACGAATCGAACTGTGCCTATCCAAGTGATCATATATCCTATCTCTCAGAGCCCTTTCCAATAATTTGCCGACCACTGACAAAAGACTAACTGGCCTGTAATTTCTGGGGTTATCCCTATTCCCTTTTTTGAACAAGGGAATGACGTTTGCCACTCTCCAACCTTCCGGCACTACACCCGTGGACAGTGAGGACGGAAACATCATCTCCAGAGAATCTGCAATCTCTTCCCTTGTTTCCCATATAATCCTTGGATAAATGCCATCAGACCCGGGGGACTTATCTATCTTCCAGTTCTTCAAAATTTCTAGTACGTCTTCCTTACTAACATCCACCTCCTCTAGCCTACCAGCCTGTTTCACACTGTCATCCCCTACAACTAGGTCACTCTCAGTTTTGAATACCAAAGAAAAGTAATCATTAAGGTCCTCTGCTATCTCTTTAGGCTCCGTGCACAAATTCCCTTTACAATCCTTGATCAGCCCTACCCTTTCTCTGGTCATTCTCTTATTCCCCATGTATGTGTAAAAAGCCTTGGGTTTTCCTTGATCCTATCTGCCAAGGTTTTCTCATGCCCCCTTATAGCTCTCCTAAGCCCTTTCTTCAGCTCCTTCCTGGCTAACATGTATCCCTCTAAAGCCTTTTCCGATCCTTGTTTCCTGAACCTTATATAACCATCCTTCTTCCTCTTAACTAGTTGCTCGACATCTCTTGAGAACCAAGGCTCCCTCACTCGACCGCACCTTCCCTACCTGCTCAGGACAAGTATATCGAGCACACGCAGTATGCATTCCTTAAATAATCTCCACATTTCTATAGTGTTCTTCCCCGACAGCATCTGTTCCCAATTTATGTTACCCAGTTCTTGCCCAACAGAATTATAATTACCCTTCCCCCAATTATAAACCTCACCCTGCTGTATGTACCTGTCCTTTTCCATGACTATTGTAAAAGTAACAGAGTTATGATCGCTACCGCCAAAATGCTCTCCTACCAACAAATCTAACACTTGGCCCGGTTCATTGCCAAGTACCAATATTTTGTAATATATTAGTAATATTTTATTTCCCTGAATCATTGCCATTGTGCATTAAAACAGTGATGGGATTGGACATTTTCAATTCAGTAGATGTTAATATTTTACCGGCCAACAGAAAACATTTCAAATATGTGAGATGACACACTAAATAATTTCTTTCCTACACACTGATATTGTTACATTTATGTCTAATAGCAATATGGCACGACATTATATTTATAAATGATAATTCTCTTGTATAATTATTAATTCCAATCTGCTCACTTACTTCAATTTTTCCAATAAATATTCAGCAAGATGCATCTTCTCTTGACATATTCTCATAGAACATGGGTTAGTACAGCACAGAAACAGGATTTTCAGCTGACCATGTCCTTGTTGACCATGATAACATTCTAAACAAATCCCACCCAGAGTCATAGAGGTCTACACTATGGAAACAAAACCTTCGGCCCAACTTTTCAATGACGGATAGGTATCTAAAATTGAATTAGGCCCTTTTGTCTGTGTTTAGCTTGTATCCCTCTTAACCTTTCGTATTCATGTATCTGCCTAAATATCTTTTAATAGTTGTAATTGCACCCACATCTATCACTTCCTCTGGCAGCGCATTCCACACATGCACTACCCTCTGTGTGAAAAAGTTGCTCTGAGGTCCTTTTAAATCTTTTCCCTCTCACATTAAACCAAGCTCTCCAGTTTTGTACTACTGTCATATACCTCCATTCGTATCCCTCCTTTCCCTGCCCGTTTATGTGTCTGCAACTGCAACATCCAAAGTTTTCATTTCTCCCTTCTGGCTCTTTGACCTGTTCTGCTCAATATTTTTCCTTTAAACTAACCACACAAAACTGTTATAGGGATCCATGTGTAATCTTCTAACGCATTTTAACTTGTACCTTCCCTGATAACTTTATGCTCTGTCCTATCTTTTGTAAATGAAACCCGCCTCTCGTAATTCACTTTCTTAAATTGTCATTTGTGTGTGAAGACAAAGAATGATCATTGAGGGTTTATAACCCTTTCACCCTAAACTGTTTGCACTCAACTTGCCAATAGAGCTTGCTGCATAGCATTCAGGAACAGACACACCAGCATTTTTCATTCAATCCCTCTTCTGCAGGATGTTGGTGTCGGTCCTGAAACAAAAGCACCATCTGAGTCATCCTTTACAAGAGTGCAAGTTGTCCGACTACTATAAAATGTACAGAGCAGAGGCACTTCTTATTTTTTTTAATTGCTTGTTTTGCTAACCTCAACGTTATTTACTGTACGATGTGAATTTATTAAATTGTATTATTACCAACGAGGTATTTTTTGTTTAAGCTTTTCTTTCCTTTCTTGATGGCAGTGAGTCAACTCAGTTGCAGGAAAGGGATGAAAGCAAGTTGCTCAATAATTATTTACAATGAATGGCACTGACTTCAGGAAATAACTTATATAACGGGGTCCCTTGGGGGGGTTTTCTATTGTATATAAAAGATATATCAACCTTTTTTTTATACTGGCTGAGAGATTATCACTTCTGTCCAAACATGCATGAACCACCATTCGGTCTGGTGTTTGCAATTTACTATCTGATTCTTGCTTCTGTGGGTATTCCAGGTAATTTGTAATCTTGAGATTGGTTTATATAGCATTATCTCGTTGTGCTTAGTGCACATCTGCTCTTCAATTCAACAGAGATATCATGCCTACACAACCATCACACAATCTGGGGAGGTCGCTACTCAATTGCGAAACAAGTATAATTTATGTTATTTATTTTATGTTTTATACTATTGAAATACTGTTATTTTCTACTTCAGCCAATTACTTTGTATGCTTTTATTTTTCAACTGTCCTCCATAAAATGAAGTTCGATTACAAAGAAATATTTATTCAGCTAAATAGTATTTAATGGAAGATTTGAATATTGATGTGCCTTGCTTTAAAATTTTAAAAGGTGTAGATTTGTATTCAGTGTCCAACTGTAGGGAGGCGAGGAATATTTCACACTGAATATTCTCTCCATGCTACTCAACAATTATGGCCTATACAGTTACATTACTGTCCTAATTTACATCCTCACCCTTTACTTGTGTTCAATGTATAAACAAAAATTCCAATAATCCAAAATAAGATTGTATCTAGCATACATTTGTGCACACTGGCACATTAGCTTTATATTGTCAATCATGTTATCTTTCATTTTACTTCATAAAACCCTTGATCAAATACAGCCGCAATATTTGCATTTCTCCTCCCTATTTTGCTTTGGTTCTTTGTCTCGCTTGTTTTCTGTATCTATTTGTTAGTGACCCTTCTTATCTGCTGACTTGAAAAGGAGAAAGTGATATTTACAGCACGGATAAAGTGAAATAATTAAAATGGATTGCAATAAAACATGTTGCATAGTGATAGTGTTTCCTACCTCTTACCCAGAAGACTTCTGGTTCATATATTATCTACTCAATAACATATGTGAATAGGATGGCTAAAAATATCCAGACAAGTGCAACTGTTTCTTTATTTCATCTGTGTTTCTGAGGCAAGAGTTCCTTATCCTTGCAATTTGCTGCCACTCCAGTTGAAGAAGTGTTCTGCTGTGCAAAATTGTTAATATGTTCTGCCCACCTTGTCTAATTGTTCACAATATTTTTTAATGTGAGATTTTCATAATTTTATTAATATAGCCGAAATATAATTCAATGATTTGTCCCAAGTTAATTAGCAATGCTTTTCAACTTTTGACTTCAGGGTTTGACTTCTGCACTACCCAGTCCTCTGACTCCCATTCTTTGTAACAAAGCTGGCAGGCAGATGGTGATATACATAAATGAGTAATGCAAAATACCAGTTTGCATCTTGGGAATGAGGGTTCAAACTTCACCATGACAGTTGATGAACTTTAAACTCAATAAAAAAGAAACTGGGATGGAATATTTGTCTCATTGTAACCACAGACAGCTTTTTTGTTAATTTTACAATGCCCGTGTTGCAAATAAAACTGCCATTTTCACCATGCCTGGTTTACAATTGACTCCAGGCACTGTACAAGAAGTGATGACTGAGCATGCATACAATGAAAACAAAACATCTCAGCAGGTTGAAACCATTGATGAGAAATATCATACCTTCACAGGACATGCACTGTTCTTAGATAATATTTAAGAGCACAGTAAATACAAAATCAAAGACTTCAGTGTTTCTATTGGTATCTCTGAAGTTAACTGTGCCAGATGCATCACAAACTGCAAGTAGTCCATAGATACACGGATCAGTATAAATAAAAGGTTGGAGCCATGGAACAGTGTGTGCCACATGTGGAAATTAAACAGGCATTTGAAAACGAAACCTACCAGTTGTTTGCAGTGAAATCTTAAGGGTTCTGTATGAAAATCATTACAAAATGCTTTGAAATGAATATCAAATGTAAAATAATTGTTTTCTTATGATATTTCACCAATCAAGTGTCTTATTTGTTTACAATTTCCCAACAGTTAACATTGTGGCAATTGCGATCCTGGCACAGGGAAAGTGTGGTCTTTCGAAGTGTATTACTTGTTACTTGATGGCTATGGCAACTGCAGACCTATCAGTTGTCATCACCAGTGTTATACTGAATTGCATCATTGGCATTTACTTTCCAAGAAATTATGTGATGCTGACTCCGGTATGTCAAATCAAAGCTGTCCTTGTTTATATAACCAAAAATTGCTCTGTATGGTTTACTGCTGCATTTACTTTTGATCATTTTATAGCACTCTGTTGTCAGAATCTGAAGATTAAATATTGCACAAAGAAAACGGCATCTGTGGTAGTAGGGATGGTGATTATCCTTAGTATTTTCAAGGACATTCCCTGGTACTTTGTATATGAACCGAAGTACATAATTAATAATTTGCCTTGGTATTGCCAGATAAGATCAAGCTTTTATTTATCACCGTTATGGCACGCATTTTCTTAATTTAGCACAGTAATGAATGTTTTTCTGTCATTTCTAGTTGTTTTGGTGCTTAATACTCTCACTGTGAGATACATATTAGTGGTGAGCAAAGCTTGTAAGGTACTTCATGTTAACATCAGGTCTGAAAATAATCCTGATCCTAAAATGGAGAACAGAAGAAAGTCCATAATTTTACCCTTCAGTATATCTGCAAATTTTCTAATATTATGGTTAACATTCATGATCCATTACATGTATTATAGAATTTTGAAAGTTTTTCATACACGGATTGCAATTACTTTGTATATGTCCTTCAGGAAACTGGGTACATGCTTGTGCTTTTGAGCTGCTGCACCAACACATTTATGTATGCAGTGTCCCAGAATAAATTCGGACAGGAGCTAATGAAAATGTTGAAATATCCAGTGAGTCGTATTGTTGACATTTTCTGGAGATAATTATCAAATTTGGTGAGGTTACTGTGCATGTTGCTCGATTTTAAATTAAATATATAGAGAATTCCATGTACTGTCATTCCTATCATGCAATAAAGAAGGCAATAAATTCTCCTGTATCTTGTGCAACTCAACTTTCTTGTTGAATCCCCTTATGCCTTTATTCACACACACGTCTTCAATATATTCACCAAGTTGTTTCAGCACTACTCTGCTCGAGAATATTAAACAGCTTCATGTCTTTCTATGTTTGAAGTATTATCACAATGTGATGGAAGTTGTCATGAATGTCCACTAAAGTTCCGGCAATTGATATTGAGCATTGAAGGGTGAAAAATGTTGCTGAAGAATTATGTTACTGTGCTTCCTATGGGTTGAGTTACGAAGCATGAATCTTGGCTGGACACCATTTTGAACTGCTGAAATGATGTTATATGTGTAACTTCACAATACAATGAAGGCATTTGGATGGAAGTGTGGCGCAGGAATAATCAAAATTCTTGACTCAGTGATGGAGCAGCAACATTTTCTAACTCAGGATGGTTTGGGACTTGATAGTTAATGCTGTTCCCATACGTTGTTATTCTTGATAGATTTTGGTCACTTTGAAAGATATTGTTGAAGGAGGCTTGATGAGTTGGGAGAAGGTCCACACTATGGCTACCCAATTCCAGTGGCACTGGAATTCCATAATTAATGTGTTATATGGGATGCTGCTGATTCATAAATATTTGCGCTGAAAGGGGCCATGTTACTTGAGTGTCTTTCATCCTGGACATCTCCACACTCGTGGGGAATTCTTTAGCAGACCTCTAACATAGAGTCATACAGCATGGAAACAGACACTTTGGTCCAATCAACAATATTCCCAAACTAAACTAGTCCTGCCTGCCTGCTCCTGGCCTATATCCCTCCAACCCCTTGTTATTCTTTTATTTATCCAAATATCTTTTAAACATTGTAAGTGTGCCCAAATGCACCACTTTCTCAGGAAGTTCATTCTACACGCGAACCAAAAAATTGTTCTTTTGTCTTTTTAAAATCTCTGTCCTCACCTTAAAAATGTGCTCCTTAGTCCGAAAAAAAAAAATCCCAGGGAAAAGACACCTACATTTAACGCCATCTATACTCCTCATGTTTTTACATATTTCTATCAGGTCACCTCTTAAACTACTATGCTCCAGTGATAAAAAGTCCGATCCATCCTCTCCCTATAACTCAAACCATCCGTTCCCAGCATCACCCTGTGTAAAACTCTTCTGAATCCTCTCCAGTTTAATAATATCCTCCCTATAAGAGCGAACATAACTAGACACAGTACTCCAGAAGAAGCATCACCAGTGTCGTGTACAACCTCAACATAACTTCCAAGCTCCTGTTGTCAAAGGACTGAGCAACAAAAACAAGCATGCTAAATGCATGTTTAACCACCCTATCTACATATGACACAAACCTCAAAGAAAATTATGTACCTGAACCCCTAGGTCCCTCTAATCTACAACATTACCCAAAGCCCTACCATTCATTGTATAAGTCCTACTCCTGCTTGTTGTACCAAAATGCAATACCTCTCATTTATCCAGATTGAACACCATCTACCAGTTTTTCCAACCCATTGACCTAATTGATCAAGATCCTCCTGTAATCTTAGAAAAACTTTTCATGTCTACTATGCCACCAAATTTGGTGCCAGCTGCAAACTTACTAACCATGCCTTCTATATTCTCATCCAAATTATTTAAATAAATGACAAACAAAAGAGGACCCAGAACCGATCCCCATGAAAATCCTAAAAGCAATCCTCCACCACCACTCACTGTCTCCTGTCGTTAAGCCTTGATATATCCAATTGATAAGCTCACCCTGACTTCCATGTGACCTAATTTTACCTATTAGTCCACCATTTGGAACATTGTTGAAGGCTTTACTAAAGTCCAAGTAAATAACTTCCACTGCTCTGCCCTTATCAATATTTTTGGCAACTTCCTCAAAACACGCAATCAAGTTTGTGAGACATGATTTTCCTCACACAAAACCATGTTGAGTATCCCTAATCAATTTTTGCCTCTCTAAATCTCTGGAAGTCCTGTCTTTTAAAACCACCTCCAACAATTTACCTACAACCAAAGTCAGGCTTACAGGTCTATTTTTTCCCAATTTTTCCTTACAACCCTTCTTAAATAAAGGTACAACATTAGCCAACCCCCGTGATCAGGGACCTCATCTGTAGTTATAGATGACGCAAATATTTTGGCAAGGCATGTCTTAATTTCCTCCTTTACTTCCCACAATGTCCTGGAATACATTAGATCAGGTAATGGAGATTTGTCCACCTTTACATTCCCAAAGATCTCCAGAACTTCCTCTTCTATAATGTGAACAGTTTTTACAACATCAAAATTTATTTCCCTGCATTCTCTCACCTCAATTTCTTTCCAAAGTAAAAACTGACGTGAAATATTCATTTAGTATCTCTCCAATCTCCTGGGGTTCGACATAAAGCAGACTTCATTGAACTTTAAGGGGCCCTACCCTCTATCTAGTTACTCGCTTACTCTTACTGTACTTGTGGAATCTCTTTGGATTATCATTAACTTTATCGGTCAATTCTATCTCATATCCCCTCTTTTCTTGCCTGATTTCTTTCTTAAGAATGATCCTACACTTTTTATATTGGTTAAAAGATTCAATTGAACTAAGTTGTCTGTATCTAAAATAAGATTCTCTTTTATTCTTGACTAGAACCTCAATATCTTTATTCATCCATTGTTCCTTAATCTTACCAGCCTCACCTTTCACTCTAATAAGAACATATGCCTCTGAATTCTCGTCATCACATTCTTGAAAGCGTTCCACTTGTTAGATATCTCTTTACCTGTGAACAGTCTATTCCAATCAATTTTTGAAAGTTCTTGTCTCACACCATTAGAGTTTGCCTTTTTCCAATAAAAATCTTGAACTTTTGTGGAAGGCTTGTCCTTTTTCACATTCAGTTTGAATCTAATAACATTATGATGGCTAGACCCAAATTGTTTGCCTTCTTTTACTTGAGTTACCTACCTTATTGCCAAAAAGAAGGTCAAGTTTTACTCATTTTCTAATAGGATCATTTATGTATTGATAAAGAAAATTTTCTTAAACACACTTGACAAATTCTTCACCATCCAAACCTTTTAACTCTATGTCAGCCCCAGTCAATGTTTGGCAAATTAAAATCACCCATTATTACAACCATATTATGCTTATATATATTCGAGATTTCCCTACGTATGTGTTTCTGAATTTCTGTCTGAATATTGTGGGGCCTCTAGTACACCCCTTCAAGGTGATCTTTTCTTGTTTTTTATTTCTAATTTCTACCCATATATTTTCACTGGATGATTTTTTTTTCAGAAATACCTTCTCTAGTTACAGCAGTAATGCATTCTTTAATCAAAACGTCACTCTCCCCACTTCCTTGCCACCTTTCCTATCCTTCCTTTAGCTTCTAAAACCTGGAACTTTGTGATGCCAGCCCTGTCAATTTCTTACCCATGTTTCTGTAATACCTATAATGTCCCAACTGCATGTTCCTAAATGTGCCCTGAGCTCATCAGCCTTATCTGTAAGACCCCTTGCATTGAAATAAATGCAATTTAATTCTTCAGAGTTAACATGTATTCTGTCTCTCTGTTGTCTTTCATTTCTAATTGACTTGCTCTCTTCACATGCAGAACCTTCCGCATTAACCTTTCTACTTACACTGCGACTTAGAATTCCTCCAACCACACCCCTCCCCACCCCAACCCCTTAGCAGGATAAAGTCTCCCTTAATAGAAATAGCAAAGCTCCCTGCTAAAATTTTGGTCCCTTTCTTTTTGAACTGTTCTTGTCTGTCACAAAAGTGATTCCAATTCTCCAAGAATCTGAATCTTTGAACAATATACCACCTCTTCAGCCATTGATTTATCTCCTTCATCCTATTGTTCCTTCCCTCATTCGAGCTTGGCATTGGGAGCAAACCAGCAATTATTACTTTTAAGGTTTTTTTTTTAATCTTCTACCTAACCTCTGCCTTCTCTATCTCACCTGTAACAATATGCTTAATCGTTTAGAGACATCCTTAATCCTAGCAATAGGCAAACAACATACCAACCTGAATTTGCTCTCACTCGTGCAGAATCTCCCATCTGTGCCCCTGACAGGAGAGCCCCTGACAACAATTATTCTATTAAATTTTTGTCAAAATCTGCCTAACGTAAGACTCATTCCTAGTCTCCAATAACTGACTCTCCTTTCTATTTTCCTTTTGCATAATTGCCAGCGTACAGCATTGCCAGCAGTGGGACAACTCAATCAGAAGAATATAATGAAAGCAATTGGCTGAACAATTGTTAAAAATGAGAGGAACTCATACTGTGAAATGTGTTACTGAATGGTGCTCCTCATTGCTTTCCAACTCTGGATATAGAGTCCACCATCCAATGACTTTGTAGTGGCTGAGAAATTATCGCTTCTGACCATGAAACACCATTTGGTCTGGTGTTTGTTAGACAATTCTCGCTGCTGCGGGTAGGCCAAGCAATTTCTAATCTTAGGAGTTGTGTAAAGCTATATGTTATATGCGTGTCGAGCTGTTTAATTCACCACATCTGCACAAAATCTGCGTTAACGACGCAATGACGAACGAAGCATGATTAATGTTATATGTTTAATATCTTCTATTAAGATGTCTTTCCCTGCTTCAGTGAAAGACTTTTTTTTTTCAGTTGATTTAAGAAAATTCTTATTTCAGTCACAAATAAATAATGATTTGGGTGGACAGTGTTTCATCTTACATTTGAATAATAATATGTCTTTGTTTAAACTTCCAAAGGCTGCAGATAGTGATCCACTATCTAATATGGGGAGCTGAGGAACATTGTATTCTGAACATTCTCCCCATGTTGGCGACATGGTGACATAGTGATCTATCCATGTGAATTATTGCCCCATTTTCAATCCTAATACTTTAATAAAATGGAATCTCTGGTACCTGCAGAGCCGGCACTAATCCACCTGCAAATATCATGTGGAACCTCAGTGGAAGAAACATGATGTAGAATAATTCAGATGCTCATGTCCATTCCTGGACAGAGCTTCAGGGATCCCTGACACTGACTAACCAAAACAGATTCAAATTACCATTCAACTAATCATAAGAATTTAGAGGCGCAGTAGGCCATTAAGCCCCTCAACTTGTCCCTACTATTTAACAATGCCATGGATTTAATCTCGTACTAGACTTAATCCATGCAATTATCTGTCTCTCCTCTTAAGTACTATATCAATAAAAAATGTATCTCAATCAACATTGAATTGATTCAAGAACCAAGCTGTCACTTCTTGCACAGGAAGAGTGCTCCAATGACTAATCAACATCAGGTAGAAAAAAAAGTCCTCTGTAATTCTATCTTAATAGCTGACCACTCCTTTTGAAATAGCGAGCCTTATGTATAGGTTCACCCACGTGAGGTAACATCCAATATTTTTTTTCTTTTTTCATTAACAGGATAAATGTGTCACTGGCTAGGCAGCATTTATTGCCCATCCCTAATTGCCCAGTGGGCAGTTCAGAGTCAACTAAATTGCTGTGGGTCTGGAGTCACATGTAGGCCAGGTAAGGATGGCAGTTTCCTTCCCTAAAGGACATCAGTGAACCTGATGGGTTTTTCCTGACAATCAACAACGGACTCATGGTCATCATTAGATTTTTAATTCTGGATACTTTATTGAATTCAAATTCCATCATCTGCCAAGGCAGGATTCGAACCCAGGTCCCCATGAACGTTATCTGGGTCTCTGAATTAACAGTCCAGTGATAATACCAGTCAGAAAATCGCCTCCACCTGTTATATCCTGTTACAGCAGCAGAAATTCACGACCTCTTTTGTGCCATTTCAGACGAGTATACATCGTCTTTCCTGGCAAAATTCATAAAATATGAATCTGATGGAAGAGAATGTCATTCGATCCCTCCACCATTCTCCACCATTTATTACTATCATGGTTGTTCTTTGACCAAAACACTCCATGGATTACACTGTTTCTTCATGTGCCTGAATCCCCGTTCAGTCCATGAATCTCTCCCTACCTCAAAGCTGAATGCATCCAAAGAAAGGCCATTCACAGCTCATTGGGACACGCTGAATTCCAAATAATCACAGCAATCTGACCGAAGAAATTTATCAGTTCATTCTTAACTGTTTGAAGTGGTATCCTGAGACTGTGTTCCCAAGTGCAAAACTCTAGGGGAGGGCATTAATGCAAGATTACCCTGATAATGGTGACAAAGTCTTGGGGATTATTAAAGTGTTTGGTGTAAGATAGAGTTGATGTAAGGATTAGAATACATGCCACCTCAAGCATAATGTAGGATAATGCCTGTAACAGAAAATACTGCTGCGTATGTGTGGATCTGGGTATTTGAGCCAGTGTCAGGTTGTGATATTTCACAAAGCATCTCCATTGCATTTGGCACATCAAAACATGTTAACGAGGTGATGACATGCAAGTGCGACTGCATCTGCGATCTTGCTTCACACCAAACGTATTTGAGTTGAGCTAATATGTGGTCCAATCAGTCCTCATCCTGTTAAGAGGAATGACTTCAAATGGAGACATTTGCATTGTGAACCCCCCAAAAATGAATAAACCACAGCACGCAATTTTTGTGGAAATTTAATCATAAGTTTTAGATACAATTTGAGTTATTATTTTTGGGATACAGGTTGCTGGCAAGTGTAATATTTGTTGCTGGTTCCTAATAGAATCAATCTCTTGGAATTGAATGGATTGCTTGTCTATGTCGAGAGCAATTTAGACTCATTCATAATCTGGCAAGTCTGGTGTAACGTATCGGTCAGAGCACATAACAATGGCAGATTTCCTTCCTTTAAATTTTTAAGATATCTGATCATCCTCTTCATGTTCGCTATTGCTGAGGTTAGACAATAAAGCCAGATTTAATAAATAAATTTAAATCTCACAACTTGCCTACCTGGACTGCAAAAGTATACACAGAGCAGTTATTAGCAATCCCATGTTACAAATTCACTGAATCTTCATTTTCACGATTGCTGAGGTTAGAAAATAATTCCATATTTAATAAATAAATTTAAATCTCACAACTTGCCTACCTGGACTGGAAAGTATACACAGAACAATAGGTAGTAATCCCATGTTACAAACTCACTGACATTATCAAAACAACATTGACCCTCTTCAAAAAAAATTATAGTAACTGATACTGTTGTTGTCAATACACAGGAAATTCACTTCTCACTGGGCTAAGAATTATCTTACTACAACGTTGCAATCACAGAGCAAGGAAGAAAGACGCAAAATTTTTTGAATATATTTGGGAGACTTCCACAAAATAATTGCCATCCCACTTGGAACCTTGATGCAGATAACATTTTGAATCTGATTGTATTGGAGGTGCAGAGGCCTTCTTCATAATTAATTTAATCATGAGTTGTCAGGAGCCTTGAAAATGTTTTTTTTTTACATCACGATTTTGCATATGCTTAAAGTGGTTGACTCTGAAGACGACCTGAGTTGTATAAAGATGGCAAAGGGAGTGAATTACAATAGATTCTCATATCCTGAAAATAGGGGTAAACAGCGGCTTAAGTATCCTGGCCAAATTATCACTTCTGTCCTTCTGGTCGATGGCTCCTGCTGCAGTGGTAAAAGCCAGAATAAGCATGTTTTAGGCTTTTGATTGCCAATTTCCCATCCTCTTCTAAAGACTTGTAAGTTAAGATTTCAATATATAGTATGAGAGTGTATATACAGTGGGGTGTTGTATTGTGAAAAGCTCTTTTTACAATGATAGGCATGCAAGGGGAAAATTCATCCATCTGCTCTTTCACAATGTGGAGGCTGCAACAAATATCTTGGCTCGAGAGAATTAAAATTCTCTGCCGATAAGCTTGAGTCCCAAGATGCCACCTCCAATCACCCCAACAGTCTGTAGTTCATCCAAGTAAATATTATTTGCCACCTTTCCAGACACTGCATTATGGTTGAACATTCTCTCCATCTGCAATGTTGTATTCATCCAGCAGCAGGCTGGAATTATGACATTTTCATCAAACAGTGAGGAAATTGAGTTTGAGGGCAGAAATATATTTTCTTGGCTGTCACAGTCTGCTTTGGTCTTCTACGGTGTTACCCTCTTATTATTCCCTAATTCCCATTCAGTTCTGCATTAACATGTCTCTCAGTCTCATTTTGTCTCTGATTTCATCCATCTAACCAGCCATCCATCCATCATCCCACCCATCCATCCAACTATCTATTTATCTATATATCTATGTATCTATCTATCTATATAAGTATGTATTTATCTGTCTATCTATCTATCGATCTATCTATCTATCTATCTTCCCTCCCTCTCTTTTTCCTCAAATTCAGGTAAAAAAAAACAGAAGTATCATCAAACACAGAGACAACAAGGTGCAGGGCTGGATGAACACAGCAGGCCAAGCAGCATCATAGGAGCAGGAAGGCTGACGTTTCGGGCCTGGACCCTTCATCAGAAAAGGGGGAGGGGAAGGGGGTTCTGAAATAAATAGGGAGAGAGTGGGAGGCGGATAGAAGATGGATAGAGGAGAAGATAGGTGGAGAGGAGACAGACAGGTCGAAGAGGCGGGGATGGAGCCAGTAAAGGTGAGTGTAGGTGGGGAGTTAGGGAGGGGATAGGTCAGTCCAGGGAGGACGGACAGGTCAAGAGGGTGGGATGAGGTTAGTCGGTAGGAGATGGAGGTGCGGCTTAAGGTGGGAGGAGGGGATAGGTGGGAGGAAGAACAGGTTAGGGAGGCAGGGACGAGCTGGACTGGTTTTGGGATGCGGTAGGGGGAGGGGAGATTTTGAAGCTTGTGAAATCCACATTGATACCATTGGGCTGCAGGGTTCCCAAGCGGAATATGAGTTGCTGTTCCTGCAACCTTCGGGTGGCACCGTTGTGGCACTGCAGGAGGCCCAGGATGGACATGTCGTCTGAGGAATGGGAGGGGAAGTTGAAATGGTTCGCGACTGGGAGGTGCAGTTGTTTATTGCGAACCGAGTGTAGGTGTTCTGCAAAGCAGTCAAAAACAGACATTAATTTCTTGCAGGAAGGAGATCAGAGACAGATCTTGGGTAGGACTGCAACAGGGCTGTTCAGTCTATTCTCAAAGTAGAATAAAATGCAATAGTCCAGAGAAAACTGCAGAAAGTGAATGCATCATACTTTTAATTTATGCCTTTGTTTGAAATTTTTGTTTGCAAGGAGATCAAAAAGTAACAGTCAGTTGTAACTCGCCCCTCCTTAGAAAATGGCTGAGTGCCAGAAAACAGGATTTTTGGACTGGTTGGGAGAAAGGGAGGGAACATCAACATGCAGTTGATGGAATGTTTGGAACCATGGCACGTGAAGTTCAATTTAAGTCAGTATTTCAGTCAGCAAAAGTGAAGGTGTGAACCCACATGTCTGCAAAGAGGCATATAAAAGTAACCACACCACATCAGACATAACATATTGAGGAAAAGGCGTAAACATGAGAGAGATCTGCGATGAAGCTTTGAGTGTCAGGTTATTTTGGTACCTCAATCTGAACTTTAGATCTGCTTCTCTGACTGTATAAATGATTACAGGAAAGAAGCATCTCTCTCTCTCAGTTAACGTCTTTATGTCTGTTACCTATCACATCATATCCAAAATAGGAAGCTTCCTTATTACTGGCCAGCATCAAAGAGTAGCTGTTTGAAAGAAATGGCGACAATTGTTTTCAATGAATGTGAATACACTGTGGGACAGAACAGGAGTCCCATTACTCCAAAGTGCCCAGCAGCTGATTTCCCCTTCATCTTTTTTTAATTCTAATCGATAAGTTAACATATCGCCAGGGAACAGAGTCTTCCTGAGCCATGTTTCATTTTAAATCCACCTGCCATCACTATTCCCTGTTTGTACAATGTGAAAATTCCACAATTATGAAGATTATGCTGTTCACTTTCCTCATTCTGTTACTGGGGAAGGGTATAAAATTATCTTCTATCATTGTTGCATTTCAGAAGAATTTGATAATTTCTGAAACTATTGCAATCATGTGGGTACAAGTATTGTAATCGTTGATTCACTAAATATTGATGCATTGATAGGTGCGTACACTATTGCATGCATATTATTCTGTGAACGTCTTCATGTATTTCAATCGGAATTTATCAATTCTTTACATCTACTTTAAAATTTCAGATTGTATTCTCGCTGGAATTTGTAGATTTTCATCAGAAATTGGATAATTTGTTCCTGGTGAGTGAGGTCTTCATTTTGCATATACGTTTGCGCTGTTGAATATGTGAATTTTAAAAATAGAATTAAAATTTGAATAAATGATATCCAGTGGGCACTCAGTTTATGTGACCATATACAACTGCTAGATTTCTTTGATTTCTCTGTATTTCTCCCATTTTTGGCTAAGTTTCTTGTGCTCCCTCACACTGCTTCCTCACAATGCGATAAGCAACTACAACACTCAGAAAAAAAATCTGGAGCTTTGTGTAAAATTTTATTTCCCTGTATCATATTGATTGTGCATTTAAGAAATGACAGGAATGGACCTTTACAATGCAATTCATAGTAATACTTTAGTGGCCAAAAAAAAAGCTGGTCAAGTGTGTGCGATGACACTGTAAATAATTTCCTTCCCACGTACATATTTTCTTCCTTTATTTTGTCTCCATCTTCAGTACTGCTCAACTGTCAGTTCTTCAAATATGAATTAAGTTTCACTAATTTCTCTCGAGTAATGACCAATTTTCACAAAATTCCTCAGTTTCTCTCCTGATGTTGCTAAATTGCTTCCATATACCTTCTCGTAGATAACTATCTGGTGTGGCATATTCGTCACATAGTTGGTCAGTTTTCCTGCCAATTGTGTTTATTGTAATCAAAACATCGTGCATTTAGAAACATTGAAATTGGTATGCATTAATGTCAAGTTAACGTTAAAAAAATGGCATCTGCATGATACAGCAAGTTACTTTCTGATTCAACACTGCAAACAGACTTTAACTGTTAGTGAACATCATACTAAACATTGAAGCATGAAAATTGGTAATTAATATTTTTTGGGAAGAGATACCTGTGTTGTAGTTGCACTAGAACGGCTTAACTGTACTCATTGAGACCATAAGCAGTCATAACTAGACCATTTGGTAATAAGGTCATCTGTTTCTCCTTCTCTGGCATTTCTTAGATCACTGTCTTGCATGCTGGTGTCGGACACTGAAACATATGTGGCACTGCATGAAAGAACCTCCCTCGATGAGGCCAGAAGTATAGTAAGTTTTGCATTCATTCGTGTCATGTTGGAGTGTCTGGCTGGTCAGCATTTATTGCCTGTCCCTAGCTGCTCTTGAGAAGGTGGTGGTGTTTTGCTTTCTTGAACCACTGAAGTCCATATGCTCTAGATCGAAATACAATGCTCTTAGGGAGGGAATTCCAGACTATTGACAATGATTCAAAACCAGCATGTTTCCAAATCAGGATTGTGACTGGCCTAGAGAGGAAGTTGCAAGTGGGGGTGTCCCTTGTATCTGCAGCCCTTGTTTTTCTAGATGACAGTAGTCATGGATTAGGAAGGTGCTGTCTGAGGATCCTTTGTGAATTTCTCAGTGCATCTTGTAGATGATATATGTTGCAGCAACTGAGCATTTTTGGTGCTGAATGGATGCTTATGGATGTGGTACAAATCAAATGGCCTGCTTTAGTGTCAAGCACCTTGAACACTGGTGGAGTTACACCAATCTAGGCAAGTGGGGAGTTTTCCATCACACTTCTGACTTTTGCCTTGTAGATGGTGGACAGGCTGTGGGGAGTCAGGAGGTGAGTTACTCATCACAGTATTCCTCGTTTCTGACCCACTCTTATAGAAACTGTGTTTATGTGGTGAGCCCAATTGGGATTCTGGTCAATTGCAACCCCAAGGATGTAGGTAGTGGGGATTTGAGATAGTCATTGCTAGCTTTTGGGTGGTGCAAATGTTGCTTGTCAGTTCTCTGTCTAAGCTTAAGATGCTTTGTCAATGACCTTTACTCCAGCATAAGGTAAGAACTGGACATGCTTGCCAATGATTGCACAATGTTCAGCACCATTTGAGACTCATCAGACATTGTCCAGATCTTGTGCCTTTGAACTTAGAGTGCTCCAATGTCTGATGAGTCTCGAATGGTGCTGAACATTGTGCAATCATTGGCAAGCATGTCCAGTTCTTACCTCATGTTGGAGTAAAGGTCATTGACAAAGCACCTTAAGATGAATTGGCCACAGACACTATCCTGAGGAACTCCTGCAGAGATGTTTTGGCGTTGATATGATGGACCTTCAACAACCACGATTGTCTTCATATACGTCAGGTATGACTCCAACTAGTGGAGATTTCCCCTCTGATACCAATTTACTCAAGATTAGTTATGGTTCCTTGATGTACACTCAGTCGAATGCAGCCTTGATCTAAAGTGTTGTCATTCTCATCTCACATGTTACATTTAGCCCCTTTTTCCACCTTTGATCCAAGGCTGGGATGTGGTCAGGAGCTGAGTGGCCCTGGTGGAATCCAAACTGGGCTTCACTGAGCAGGTTATTGTAGATTAGGTACTGCTTGATAGCACTATTGATGATAAGAATAAGCATTGAAAATTCTATAATGCATGTAACAGATCGTAAATGTCAACTGTAATAATAGAAAATTAAATGATATACTGAAGAGTAAAATTATGGGCTTTCTCCTGTTCTCTATCTCTGGATCATGGTTATTTTCAGACCTTGTTTTCAAACAAAGTGCCTTACAAGCTTTGCTCACCAATATTATTAATCTCACTGTAAGGGCATTAAGCACCAAAACAAATAGAAATGCCAAAAAAGCATTCACTAAGCAGTTAAAATAAGAAAATTCACGCCAGAATGGTGAAATATAAAAGTTTGAACTAATCCAGCAATACCAAGGCAAATTGTTAATTATATACAAATGTTCATATATAAAGTACCAGGGAATGTTTTTAAAACAACTCAGGATGAAGACCATCCCAACTAACGCACTGCAGTTTGCTTTGTGCAATATTTGGTCTTCAGATTGTGACAACAGATAGCTATGAAAGGATCAAAAGTAAATGTTACAGTCAACCAAACAGAGCAGTCTACTGTTATATAAATAAGAAAACATTTGGTTCTGCGTACTGCAGTTGGCAATAGATAATTCCTGGGAAAACAAATGCCAATGGTCCAATCAAGTGTACCACGAGAGATTACAACTGATAGATCCGCGGCTGCCATTGCCATCAAGTCATATGTGATACATGTCGAAAGACCACAATATCCCTGGGCCAGGATTGCAATCGCCATCACGTTAACTGTTGGGATAATGTAAAAAGACAAGACACTCGATTGGTCAGATATTCTGAGAAAACAGTTTCTTCCAATCATTTCAGTTCATTTTATAATGCATTTCTTACTGAATCCAAACAATTTCCCAGCAATAACTGATGTGTGTTCCCAAATGCCTGGTTAATTTCAACATGCAGTGTACGGCTGTAGTCTTGCATTAATACTGAATTGCACTTCGATAGACCATTTTCAGTTTGTGATGCATCTAGGACAGGTAGATTTGGAGATACCATTGAAACATTGATGCCAACGATTTTGGTTTTACTGTGACCAAAACCAATGAATATCACCTAAAGAACAGTGAATACCTCATGATATTATGATTTTTCTAATCAAATTTATCAACTCACTGAGCTAATTTTTTGTTTATGTTATATACGTACATACTCAGTCAGCAGGCATCAGTCAGTAACAAAACCAAAGCCGCTGGAAAAGCTCAGCAGATCTGTTAGCATCTGTGAAGGAAAAAACAGAGTTAACATTTCAGGTCCAGTGACCCTTCTTCAGAACCCTCAGTTCTGAGGAAGGGTCACTGGACCTGAAATGTTAACTCTTGCTTTTTCCTTCACAGATGTTGTCAGACCTGCCGAATTTTTGCAGCAAAGTTGTTTTGTTCCTGATTTACAGCATCCGCAGTTCTTTCATTTTTTATTCAGTCACCACTCAGTGTCTGAAGTCAATCATAAACCAAGGAAGGCAAGGATGGCACTTTTCTTTGCAAAATACACATTCTAGAACGAGAAAAGTTCCAATGGTTACAATGAGGAGAATGTTTCATTGCCGATTTTCATTGACTTACAGATTCAACACCTGTCATGTTGATGTTTGAACATTCATCCCCAAGTCACGGCCTGGTATTTTGGATGACTTGGTTCGGGTCAACACAAGTACACCATGTCCGGCCCACCCGATTTCCCTCACTATTGCTGCAGAAGGCAGGAGTCAGAGGACTGAATGAGGCAGTAGTGCACAAGTTAGAAGTCTGAGGTCAAAAGTTGAAAAGCATTGCTCTGAACGTTGACCAAATCTTTGAATTATATTTTGACAACATTAATAATATTATGCAAAACTTACACTTGTAAGTATTGCCCGCAATTAGATAAGGCACAAGAGCACTTTTTCAACTTGGATGGCAGCAATTTGCAGTGGAGCCAGTAAAGGTGAGTGTAGGTGGGGAGTTAGGAAGGGGATAGGTCAGTCCAGGGAGGATGGACAGGTCAAGGGGGCGGGATGAGGTTGGTCGGTAGGAGATGGAGGTGCAGCTTGAGGTGGGAGGAGGGGATAGGTGGGAGGAAGAACAGGTTAGCCGAAACGTCAGCCTCTCTGCTCCTATGATGCTGCTTGGCCTGCTGTGTTCATCCAGCCCTGCACCTTGAAATGGAGAAAAAGTTGATCTTGTCTGGATATTTTGCCATCCATTTCAGACACAGTTTGAATAGCTCGTATATGAACCAGAAGCCTTCTAACGCAAAGGTAGGAAATACTATCACTGTGCCACATGTTTCATCGCAAGTTGGTGCTTTAACAGAGCAATAAAGAGGGCATCCCCTTTTGCAAGACCGCAAATAAGCAGGGTAGCAAACAAAGAGACACAGAGAAAGAAAACTGAACAAGTGATACAAAGCATTGGGGTAAAATAGGGAGGAGAAATGTAGATGTCCTTCTGTATTTGATCGAAGGATTTTTGAGATATGAATTTATAAAATGAAACATAAATGTGATTGACAACTAAAACTAATGTGCCAATACGTACAGTCTGCAAGACAAAGATACGCTAAATACAATATTTTGTACTGACTGAAAATGTTGTTTATATAATGAACACAAGGAATGGGTTCGAATGTAAATCAGGACAGTGACATGCTTGGATAGGCTACAATTGCTGACCAGTATAGGGAGAATATTTAGTACGTAATATTCCTCACCTTCCTACAATAAGATACTGAATCACAATCTACACCCGTTAAAACTTTAAAGCAAGGCACATCAATGTTCCAATGTATCGTTAAAGACAGTTCATCCCAGTTATTATTTCTTCATGATTGAAATGCATTATATGAAGGACAGATGAAAAAAGTTAAATCGCTGAAATAGAAAATAACATTTCAAGAATATGTATGAAATAAATAGCATAAATAATACTTTTCTTGCAACTGGGTAGTGACCTCCCCAGATTATGTGATGATTTTGTAAGCACGTTTAAAGAGCAAACGTGCAACAAGTCCAATGACATCATGCCACACAGCTTCAAACTACTCTCAAGATTACAAGTTGCCTGGAATACCGACAACAGCAAGAATCGGATAGCAAAGTGCATACACCAGACCGGATGGTGGTTCATGCAGGCTCGGTCAGGAGTGATAATCCCACAACAACTGCAATACAATAGGGTGGTGTAGTCGAGATAACCAGTAGAAAACCCCTCAGCGACCCTGTTACACAAAGTCTTTCCTGAAGTCAGTACAATTTATGGTAAACAATTATTGAGTGACTTGCTTTCATACTGAGTTGATTCACCTGTGTCATGCAAAATCAAGAAACCAAAAAAAATGCTGCACCGCACTAATTTCGCATTATAGAGTAAATAACACTAAAGTTACTAAAATAAGCAATGTTTAAAAAAATAGTAGCTTTCCTCTCTGTATTTTATAGGAGGGTGGTAAGCTGTGCTCTTGATAAGGACGCCTTAGAGTTGAATATTATGTTCCTGTAATTAGCATGCTATCTTTTGACCAGTTAGCTCAGTTTGTTGTGTGGCTAGTTTATGATAGCAAGGACTACCAGCCGTGTGGTTTGATTCCTGTACCTGTTGAGATTGCGATGAGGTAGCTAATGTCTCAAGATTGCCACTTGTTTGAGACCTGTAGAACCTAAATTCGAATGCAGCACTCGTCATTGCTCTGTGTTGAGAGAATAATGGCTTATGGTGACTCTGTCAATGGATTAACTGAATTCAGAGGGTGATATTACGTTTCTTGAAGCTGAACTGTGACATCTGGCCAGAATTCCATATTTTTTTGTGTATTCTGTTTTTGGTTAAATATTATAATATGGGAAGATGTTATTTGTATTTGGCCTGTGGTCTTCCTAGTTCCTAGAGAAAACAATTACTGTGATAGTAATCCCAAATCATTTGCAAGCTCTGCTTGTGTATCTCTGAACTTCCCTCGCCTCTAACATCCATTAATTCAGTTAAATTATTATTAAAGGTAGTTAAGTATAGAAGTGACTGAACGTGATGATACACTTCATGATGTTTTGTTCGGTTGTATCCTAATTCACAGATTCACATCTCCTATGAAGAAACTGATTATATTAAGATGTTCACGTTGCTCTGGAAAAAAAAAATCATTGACTTGCAGAGTCCTGATTTGTTGCAAAATAAGAAACTTTGAAATAGATACTGGCTATCTGAAAGAAAAAAAAAACAAAAACTCAACAAATCAAGATCATACTTGCAGAAAGGAACAGAGTTAAATGTGACTCTTTCGAACTGCTGCTTTAAAGTTCCCACTTCTAAATAAGAATCATATCAATTTCTCCAGCATGGTCTGCTTTTGTTTCAGGTCTGAAATATTGATTTAACACAGATTGATTTCATGCGTCTTTATGCCGTTATTTATAAAGCACAAAAGCCTTGGAATTTTCTGAAGAATGGTCCCGACCTGAAATGTCAGCTTTCCTGCTCCTCTGATGCTGCCTGGCCTGCTGTGTTCCTCCAGCTCCACATTGTGTTACCTCTGACTTCAGCCTCGGCAGTTCTTACTATCTCGTATTTTTAAAGATCGTGTTTACATTGGAACGCATGTTTCGAAATCAATAGTTGGGGAACGGTGGGAGGTAAGGGTGGTACTTAGATCCAATGACATCCTTACTGTACCACTTCCCCACCATTTTTCTCTTCTCCTTGTTGCAGAGTACATGCACTGAAAGAGATTGTTGGAGAAAGTCTGAAGAAGAAATTTGAAAAGTGATCCTTTTTTAATCTTGGACCAAATCATTGAATTGTCATTGTGCAAAATTCTTAACCTTGTGCAAATCTCAAAATTGCAATTGATACCAGCAATTAAACAACTCGTTTAGTGAGGTTCGAAGCTTTACACAGTGGAATACGCTTTGGGTTGCAATGTTAATAATTTGCAAAGGCAGGGAACTCGCTTCTCGGGGATACTGATGAAATGAATGAGGATTCGGGCATATTCTGGATATTTTTAGCAACCCTCTTCAGATGTGTTATGGAACAGATGGCATAAGAAACTGGATTTTCTGGCTCAGAAGTGAATAACACTGTCACTGCGCAACAACACACACCTTTATTCCCCTCTAATTTGCTGGTTTACCTGCAGTGCATTAGGACGATCATCAGACGCCATTTCCACCACCTCCAGCAAGATGCCACCACCAGACACATATTCCCCTCCCCTCCCTTGTCCACCTTCCGCAGGGACAATTCCCTCCGGGACACCCTGGTCCATACTTCCTTCACCCCCAACACCTCCCCACAGGCCCACGGCACCTTCCCCTCTAACCGGCGAAGGTGCAACACCTGCTCATTTACCTCCTCCCTCCCCAGTATCCAAGGGCCGAAACATACCTTCCAGGTGAAGCAACACTTCACCTGCACTTCCAACAATCTAGTCTATTGCATTCGCTGCTCACAATGTGGTCTCCTCTACATTGGGGAAACGAAGCGTAGACTTGGCGACTGCTTTGCAGAACATCTACGTTCTGCTCGCAAAAAAGACCCTGAACTACCTGTTACCTGCCACTTCAATGCACCACCCTGTTCCCTGGCCAACATCTCTGTCTTCGGCTTGCTACAGTGTTCCAGTGTTCCAACACAAGCTGGAGGAATAACACCTCATTTTTCGCTTGGGACCCTACAGCCCTCCGGACTCAATATTGAGTTCAATAATTTTAGGGCCTAAACTCTCCCATGTCCCAGCCCCCCACCCCACACACCAGGCCTTGTTATCACATAGCCTGCCACTACACACCCTCTGTTGTTAGTCACTAACAGTCCCCATTAACAACTATTCACCCTCCCAGCCTGATCGTTAGCAACTCCTTTGTCTGTCCAACTGTCTTTCTCTCTCTTTGGGCTCTATCCTATCATTCACTCCCTATGTTACAAGAACCCATCAGTCTCTCTCAGGGCAGTTCAGTGAGGCACATTGTGAACTGGTTGATAATTGTAAATTGTTTATGAATTATTTGTTGACAATCCAGTTAAAGCAGAGAACTGAGGTAAATAGGTAACAAAGGAGGCACACACACAGCAGGTCAGAGCCAAGGAATATTGCTGCGACTAACTCGCATCCTGACTCCTGAAAGCCTGTCTGCCATCTACAAGGACAATTCAGGAGTGTGATGGAACACTCCGCACTTGCCTGCATGAGTGCGGCTCCAACAAAACTTAAGAAGCTCGATGCCATCCAGGAAAAAGCAGCCCGTTTGATTGGCACTACATCCACAATCATCCACTCCCTCCACCACTGACACTCAGTAGCAGCATTGTGTTCTATCTACAAGATGCACTGCAGAAATTCACCAAAGAACCTCAGACAGCACCTTCAAAACCCACGACCACTTGCATCTAGAAGAACAAGGCGAGCAGATACATGGGTGCAGCAACATCTTCAAGTTCCACTCTAATGAATACAGATTGATCCAGATGATACCAATCTCTCCTCATATATGGCAGCGTGAACTCCCTCTGTGACAATTACAACCCTTCTCAGGTAGAGAGACTGCCCACAATGCTCTTGGTATGCTCTCACATCGGCCCTGTTTCATTGCAGGAAAACGTTCCCTAATTCATCTCAAATCGTCTTGCAATGTGGTCAATATACAATTTGACTTCCTTGTTACTTGCTGCCCCTGTGTGTGTGCTGTCATTGACTGATGGTACAAAGATGCCCATGTCTATTTGTACACCCACACTTCCCAATATCTCACCATTTAAATCATACTCTGCCTCTCTGCTTTTCACACCAAAGTGCACAGCTTCACATTTAACTTCTGACATGTATTTGCCCACACACTCAACTTGTGTGAATCATCTTGAAGCCTCCTTGCATGCTCCTCACAACTTACAGTCTGGCCTAATTTTGTGCTGTGTTGTGGACCAGGCCAGACTCCCTCAACATATATGAAAAGGTAGTCTAGACCCTAACTTTCTCTGACTCGAAATGTAATTGTAAGGTGCTGCATTCCAGATGCCATTCACCTGGTCTAACTACCAGATTTGAAGCAAAACATGCTTTATTCATAGACTGCAGTTAAAAATCAACAAAGAAAGAATGAAGAATTGGCTTAGCTATAAATCTATAGGAAAATTAACAGTGTAATAAATTAGTTAGCTACTAAACGGTAAATGTTCCAATATAGTAACATCCCATAAACACACCGTTGGAAAAATACAAATTCAGAAAACAGATTGTCTCACCTACAACTCTATCCGCAGGAACGGAATCCCCCAGCTTTCAGCTATAACCAACAGAAAAGAGCGTAGCACGAAGAGATGTACCACAGCAACAGGCACATCTACAATTGTAAAAGTTAAGAAACTAAAAATTCTGTTGCTGTGAGAGCTTGACCACAACCATTCAGGCTGCTTCTGTTCCAACTTTTAAAAAACTCCAAGGCCTCACAAACTGTTTACTCTCGTGGTTCTGCAGTGACAGCTCAGGACTTCTGTCTTGAAACCTCTCTTTTAAGTAAAACCAGGGTAATGTAGACCTCTTAAAGCTGTAGTATCATCACAGCTGTTAATTCATCAAATCCGACTGTTCTGCTCACTGAAAAATTTCGATTTCACACAATCTCATTCCACATCCCTTCTCACCACTGATACATTTTGATATCTCGATAAGAACAATTCTGCTTTTCTCCTCACATTGAGCATCTACCTTGGCTGACCCTAGGCTCTTGCTCACTCCCCAGACTCCTTGGGATCCCACACAGTCGAATACCTCACTGCGTCTCACACATTGTTACGACTTAAGTCCACTTCACAGCCTTGTACAACACTGCTGCGTTCTCAGAGCTCTCATTAGAAATATCATCCAGTCCAGTTCCACATTTCTTCTCTAGTCTGTATCATTCAGTGTCTTAAGATCAAAAGGTAGAGAAGCAGAAATAGGCCATTCAGCCCATCAAGTCTGCTGTGCCATTTAAATTCGTGGCCAGACAAATCCAAAACTGATGCACTCTCCCCATGCCATTTAAGATGGGAAAGATTGTGGTGTCTCATCTCTGCTCCCTCTCTTTACCATATAAAATCTCCTTCAGTCTATTACCATTCTGCTGATTACGAACGCTATATTTCAACCCCACCCAGCCTAGTACCACATCTGAATTCATTCTGAATGTGCTTTAAAGTCTCTTCCGAATGTCTCCAGTGGGCAGTGGGATTGAATTGTGTTTCCCCTTCGTTCGGGTGATCGTTATGTCTTCTCAATGGTTTTCATGACATGGGATCGAGCAGCAGGAAGAGGCCATTCAGCCCCTCTAGCCTGCTCCACAATTCAATACGATCATGGCTGATGTCATCTCGGCCTCAAAACCACTGCTGCTCTCCAAATCCCTTTAAATCCGTTACTAATTACAAACATGTCTACCTGCTCCTTAAATTTATTCCGTGTCCAGCTTTCACTGCACTCTGGGGGAGTGAATGCCACAGAGTCACAACACTTTGAGAGAAGTAATTCATCCTCATCTCTGTTTTAAATCTGCTACCTCTTATCCTAAAATTATAGCCTCTCATTCTAGATTGCCTCACAAGGGGAAATATCTGTTCTACGTCTACTTTGTCAATCTCCTTTTGCATCTTATATTCTTCGATTAAATGGCTTCTAGTCCGTCCAAACTCCACTGAATATGGCCAAAACTGCTCAATATCACCTCAGAAGACAAACCCTTCATCTCTGGAATCAATCTAGAGAACCTTCTCTAAAATGCCTCCAATACAATAACATTCCATCCTGTCCAAATTCCATTGACTGTTACCACAGGAGAGTTATCCAGAAGATTGACTAATCATATAATTTCGTTCACATGTAATTTGACAGGAATGATGAGGTTGTTCGAGTTGTGTGTCACATCACATGTCACGGTTCTGTTTCAATATAAAACAGACACTGGGTGAGTATCTGCGCTGAGGAGTGGAGAGCTGTGATCAGGAAGACAGCACCAGCTCATTAACAGAGACAGAAGCGACTGATCTGTGTGTTCAACATCAAAACTCAACAATGAAGCTGTTTCTTCTGAAGGCTATTGTCTACATATGCATTGCCAAAAGTAACTCTGTTCTGTTTTTACTTGTTGTTGGGATTTCTCTGATGCTGAGCTCAATCCTCAGTTATTCCAATAACACCGAAGTGTCCAACAAGTAACTATTTACAGACGGGCTGCAACACCACTCTCTTCCTGGAAACAGTTTGATAACCAGTCAACGGCAACAAACTGATGGAAAGTGTGACGAGGTTGTGGCTTTGAGAGGTTTCCTTTTAGAGAGAGATTGTGGGACAGGTGACGAGTTGTCAACGAGGCCAAAAGCAGCTTGTGAGGCCTTGGAGCTTATTTTTAAAGTTGGAACAATAGAAACAGCCTGAGTGGATGTAGTCAAACTCTCACAGATCCAGAATTCTTACTTGTTGGGGTTTTAGCAGGATTAGGCTGCAGTGAATCTCTCCTAGCTGCTACACTCTCTCTCTGAGTTTTCTCTCAGAATTGTCTTTTGATATTCTTTCCTTCTGGATAGGAGAATGGCATGTGAGACAATGTATTTTCTGAATTTGCCTTTTTGCCAAGGTTATGTTTACAGGATATTTAGTAAATTGGAACAGTTAATTAGTAATAGTTACTGTATGAATGATTCTGAATATTTCAAGTAGAGTTAAGTTATTCCAAGTTCCACTTTCTTTTTTTTGCATTTCAACTACAGTGTTTGACTGAACTATGTTTTGCATAACGCCGACCAATCGAATTACATCTGGAACACAGCACCTTGCATTTACCTTTGAAATAAGAAAAAGTTAGGTTCGAGGCTACCTTTAATATATTTTTGGGGGTCTGGATCCGTCCATAACAATAGAATCATATAATCCCTACAGTGCAGAAAAAGGCCATTCAGCCAATTGATTTCTGCACCAACCCTCTGAAGACCATTCCTCCCAGACTTAGCCTCTATCCCATTCCTGTATTTAACATGGTTGATCTGCCTAGCCTGCACATCCAAGACACTATGAACAATTTAGCATGGCCTATGGAATAAACCAGAACACCTGGGAAAATCTCATGCAGACACAGGGAGAACATTCAAACTCCACACAGACAGTCACTGCAGGCTGGAATCAAACTCAGATCTCTGGTGCTTGTGAGTCAGCAGTGCTGAACATCAAGAAACCGTCGCAGCCCAAATGTCTTTCTCTTCAATGAAAATGTCCCAAAGGGGTCGACAGAAGGATTATGAGAAAAAAAATCTTTTGGCTGTTTAAAAAAAAAGTGTCAGCACGGTGGCTCAGTGGTTAGCACTGTTGCCTTACAGCACCAGGGACCTGTGTTCAAATCTAGCCTTGAGCGACTGTCTGTGTGGGGTTTGCATATTCTCCTGTGTCTGCATGGGTTTCCTCTGGGTGCTCTCGTTTCCTCCCGCAGTCCAACGATGTGCAGGTTAGTTGGATTGGCCATGCTAAATTTTCCCATAATGTCTAGAGATGCGTACGTTTGGTGGGTGACTCTGAGTGCTCAAGAAATTTGGGGTCAGATGTTCCATAACTTAGTTTTGTGAAGTAAAATGAAGTCAAGAGACAGGGAGGTGGAGGGAGGGATTTCCAGACCTCTGGCTGTTGGAAACAGGGCCACTGCTGATGGAACGATGGTAATGGAGACTCCTCAGGATGTTGAGTGGAGTTCTGCCTGTCTCTTCTGAGGACTTGTAGTGATGGGTCAGATCACCACTCTGCTCTAATTTAGGAAATATATGTTCATTTGATGCTGATCCATCTTTCCATGAAAATGGTGTGCAGGGATATGGGGATAAGGGACAGGAGGTTTGGCACTCAGTAGCAGAACCTGTACAGGCACGATGGGCTGAATGGTCTCCTTATGCACCGTCACAGTCCTGTGATTTTATGGTTTCATCTGCGGCTTTCTGAGATGTGAGAAACGTGGAAGGCAGACCAGACATGAAGCTTAACGTAGTCAGGGAATACATTTCCTTTCAGTACAAGTTTAAATGTGTGAATGGGTGGGTGGGTGAGGTAAGCGGGGAAGTGGGCAGTTGGTTCGGGTAAGTCGCCATAGTTATACTGTCATTGTCATAGGGTATTACAGAATAGAAAGAGGCACTTCGGCCCATGGAGTCCATGCTGGTCATCAAGCTCCTCTACCATAATCCCTGAGATAGCAAGAACTGCAGATGCTGGAGTCTGAGATAATACAATCTGGAGCTGGAGGAACACAGCATGCCAGGCAGCATCAGAGGAGCAGGGAAGTTAAGGTTTCAGTAGGGACCCTTCTTCAAAAATGGAGAGGGAGAGGGCAGCTCAGAATATGTGCAAACCTGCGTACTGGAGGAGCAGCACGTCATATTCTGCCTCGGGAGCCTACAGCCAGACGGCGTAAATGGGGACTTTACTAGTTGCAAAATCTCCGCACCTCCCGGCCTCATCCCATGGCCAACCCTCACTCTAAACCCCACCTCCTTAACCTGACACAACCTGTCCATCTTCTCTCCCACCTATCTGCACCTCCAACCTCACTGACGCATCCCCACCACTCCCTACTTACACTCAACTATCCCCATCGCACCTACCTACCCCAGCCCCACACTTCCTTTCTTTACCCTAATCCCGTTTCCCAGCACTTGATCCATAGCCTTATATGTTACAGCATCTCAATTGATCACCTAAATACTTCTTACAAATTGCAATGGTTCTCACCTTCATCATCTTGGACGGAAAGAAACAGTACTTGCTCAGAGCCCAAGGGGTGGAGGGAATGGGGGAAAATCAACACTGGAAGTCGAGATTCTCAAGACATTCCCGTGTTTCAAATTGTTCAGAAATTCCACATCTTTGGTCAATTGTAAAGCCTCTGCCCCAAAAATCTTGCCCCATCAATATTACAGAAAGGACAGGCATTGCAAAATGAAGTTCAGAGAGTGACTGCATTTCTCATTTGCTTTACTTACGTCAGTGTGCTCTGTGGACTCTTTGAAATGCTTCCATCAACATTATACGGAACAAAGTGAATCGAACGAACGAAAATACAAGCAATGTGGGATCGTTTCAACAACAATTATTGGTAACACAGCTTCTAACTTCCCTTTTTGATGTTCTTTCATTGCTTTTTGTCTCTTCTCATATTTGCCTTCCTAATAAGGGGAGTCAGGAGCAAAGCAGTTAGTCATAAATGCTCTCTTCCCCATGTTTTCCCTTCTCCCACAAAAGTCTCAGATGGCCTTTTGTTTTGTTCGTTTATAGGATGTGGCTGAGTCAGCATTTGTTGTGCATCTTAACTGACCAGTGGGCAGTTAAGAGTCAACCACATTGCTGCAAGTCTGAAGTGAAATATAGGGCCACACCAGGAAAGGATTGCAGTTACTTTCCCTAAAGGACACTGGTGAGCCAAGATAGGTTTTTCCCTACAATGGTTTCATTATTAGACTCTTGCTTTCAGAATTTTTTTTAAAAATTGATTTCCAATTTGGCCATCTGCCATGTAAGGATTCAAAACCAGAGAACCCAATCATTGCCTTGGTTTATGAGGAGAGATTATACGCATCGGAACTGTTTTATCTCGAATTTAGAAGATTACGGGGTGATCTGATCAAAGGCTTCAATATATTAACAGAAAAATTCAGGTTTGAAAAAAATAAACTATTTCAACGGGTTGCGTATTCTTAAACATGAGGCGATAGCCTTAAAATACTGCCCAGGCTATTCAGGAGAGATGTACACACAAAGGGTGCTGGATGTTTGGAACTCTCTTCCTCAAATGGCAGTTGGTGCTAGATCAGTTGTTAAATTTAAATCTGAGATGGAGAAATTTTTGTCAAACAATGATATTAAGGGTTATGGGCTAAAGGCAGATATATGGAGTCAGGCCACAGATCCCATTGGATGGCTGAACACGGTGGGGGGTCTGAATGGCCCTCTTCAGTTCCTAAGTTCCGATGTAGATGAGGGGGCTGGAGAGGAAGACGAAATTTAGGAGTGAGCTAGGGGATATGGCCATGCATAGATGGAGGGAAGAAATGCTTTCCAGAAATCAGGACAATTTGTCAGTTTTATATCTCCATTTGTGTGCTTGATTACAGAAGGGAAAACGGACCGTGAACATGAAATACTTTGTGGCTTGAATCCTGAGGATAATTTTTCTCTGAACAGTGGCGTTGCTTCTTTCTCAAGGATCAGCAATGAATACCTTGAAGCAGGTACGCTTCTAGTACACGATCAAATCATCCGAGCCTGTAGCTCCAATTAATGGATGGTTTGACAGTGTTTGGCACGCCAAGCTCGGGGAGGCAAGTTTTTTGTCTTCAAGTTTTGAAGTTCTCTTCCCCAAAATTCTCTCTCTCTCTCTCTACACCACTTACCTACATAAAATCTGCTATGAGTAGCTTGGGATACATTTGGAACATTCCTTATGATGGCAATTACTGCTCTGAAGTGTTTTGGAACGTGGTACTACTCGATTATAACAATAATAGTATTAAAATATTTAATATAATATTATTATATAATTACATAATATAATACAATTCTAATCATTATGTGATTCCTACATTGTCCCTATCTTTCCTGCCATCTTTAGTGTGCACCTCGTATTGTGGCTGAAGAACAAAACGCCACGGTTTCTCTGGCCCCTCCTCAAAATTGATGGTGCTCCATCAATGTCAGTTGTTGTTGCAATTCAAACATTGATCTGTAATAGTCTGAAGTGTCAGTATGGCCCATCATCCGTCCTCATTCCAATCCAACTGACCTTGCCTGGATTTGAAAGTCTAAAAGTGTCGTCCAGTACAGCACCTTAAGACAGAATCGCAGAGTTGCCATGTTGCTGAAGGATGCCATTCAGCCCATCGCATCTGTACAGGCTCTTCAAAAGTGCATCAATACCCAGCAATAATATCCTGCTTATCCCGCCCCCCCCCTCCCCCCCCCCCCCCCCCCCACCGCTTCAATATCTCTGCATACTATTTGTATCCAAATAACAATCCAACGACCTCGGAATGCCTCAATTGAACTGCCACATTTCCAGGCAGTTCATTCTGTCAAACTGCCTTTCATAGAGCTCAGCTACATTTGCCCCAGAAATTCTGTTATCGCCCCTCCTCTTGCCCAAGTTGCCTCCTAAGTACTCTGTGCTCCATGTATGCATGAACTGGATGAAAACTCAGACCGCTATTTGCTCTTAAGCAACCCTAATAAGGTCATGTTTGAGATTCTCTTGGTGAATTGGTAAGCCCTGAGTGGAGATGACGATGGGTGACCCATTTCTGTCCCAAACCCACCCAATATTCCATCATGCTTTTTGTCACATTGTCCTAAATTGGGAAGAACTATCCATCAGTTGCTGATTTGGACCATTTACCGATCAGTTTATTTGTATTGAACAGACGAATTTATGGGCCTTTAAAAATGAACCTTTTCTGAGATGTTATGACACACCTCTTGAGCAAGTGGGACTTGAACCCTTTTCTAAGAGGAGGGATATTTATCGAGAGAAGGTTCAGGGGGATAAGGAGGCTGACAATTTACAAATACATGTCTCTTTTTGTGCGGCTTTCACTGCAGTACCTGACGCTCCAAATGGACTTTCATGTTTTGGATGCTTTGAATCATCCTTTGAATTATGCAGCCAAAATCGCAAGGTCATGAATTGTTTTGCTGGTGAGACTCAGTGCCTGATTGCATCAGGAATGGCGAAAAAGGGTTTGTACAAGTGTGACTTTTCCCTTCCTTTGTCATTACCATGAAATTCCTAGTTCTCCGACATTGAGCCAAGTCTACTTTCTTTGGGGGGAAAGAAAGGGAATTAACATCTACAATTGCTGTGTGGTAGCTTCACCAGGTTTTAACACCTCATTTTTTTCAGTTTGCCTGGTTTTGGTCCTGGCATACTCTCCCTCCTTTTCTCTTTGAACTTGGATGAACTCACTTGGTCGGTGCTAATGACAGACTGTAGATTACAGATTGTGACTGAGAGCAATCCTCCTGCTCCTGATGGCCTACAGTGCCTTCCAGAGGCCCAGTTTGGATCTGTTCTCAGCTGAGAAAGGTTGTGTGCACTCAGGAGAAAGATGGGAGTTTGGCCCCATTTGTCCAATCCAAATAATGCAGTTAAAGTAAATTATAACTGTAAGCGATCTCGTTGTGTAAAGGAGGGCAAGTAGGTTCAGAATACAGTGAATAGGCAGAGGCATCATTGTTATGGATTAGGTAAACAACTGAGACAAATATGATAGGATAGACAGTACTGCAGATGCTGGAGTCAGAGATAACACAGTGTGGAGCTGGAGGAACACAGCAGGCCAGGCAGCATCAGAGGAGCAGGAAAGTTGACGCCTCGGGTCGGGACCCTTCTTCAGAGACAAATCTGATAGCACCTTTTGGAGGATAAAGCTAGCAAGACAGAGTGAGGAGAAGTACTTTAAGCGGAATGTTAAGATCTTTGAAAGATACTTGTAAAGATACCACAGACAGTTTCTCATGCAAGGGCTCATAAGAACTGAAGTAGGCCATTCAGTTCTGAAGTAACTCCATGGAGGCTGGTATTCTGTAACCAAGTCATCCTTTATTTAGACATGCAGTGTTCTTGCCTCTAGTCCTGCATCATTCAGACTCAGCTCTAGAGGAACAGAATCTTTTGCAGTTCTCTTTTTATCTGTCAGCCATGGCTCCCTGATTGGACCAGATTAACAAACCCAATTAGGGAACTCTTATCCTGCGGCGTCCAGCTTGATGACATCATTACAGTCACTATACCTCTCCCCGACTGAGTCCGAGGACATTGTTTGGTCCTTTCTCTTGGAGAGTCCTCTTGAGCATTTAAGCACTGTGTCAGGTTCCAGCATCCATTGCAGGCTACCCGGGAGCACGCTTCATGCTCAAGGAACACCTTGGTAGAATTTCACTTCCTCCTTCACGTGGAAAAGTCATCGAGGTGGCGACATCCACCATGTCCGCTTCTGACTCAGAGGTTTGGTCAATGCTTGGTGAAGAGGGTGAACCCATGGGTTCAGGAGCCTTTCAGAGTGTTCCAACGAGCAGGACACGTTTTGCTTCTGCACCGTTTGCGAGTTTGCAGCTTTCACATGGTCCACGTGCTTGTTCAGACCGTTGCACCTACTCGAACGTTACACATCATTGGCCTTGACGTCTCATTGGCTACATCTCTTACTCATACAGGGCCATTTCTGTTATTCTTCGTCCCCAGAAGTAAACTGTCTCTCCCGCTTGGAGGGGCCTTGTGTTTGTCATTGGCATTCCTGATGCTGCTTTCCCCTTCTCCACGCCAGGCACAGGAAGATCAGAGTTAACCCGGTGTAGAGCTTTCTACCCATTATCGACTCCACTGGCACTATCCCTGTAGTGGCATTCGGGGTGGTCCTACAATCAAACAGAAACCTTGACAGCTTGGTACCTAACAAGGCTATAGGTTGTTTCTTTAAGCCAACTTTTAATGTTTGGACTGCTCTCTCTGCCAGGCCAGTGGATGTGAGTTAGTATGGAGCTGTTTTTGTGTGTCAAATACCTTTCAACGTTTCCTTGCTTGTAAACGAGAACCGTTATCTGTGACCAACACTTCCAGGACTCCTTGTGTTGAAAGAGACATGTGCAGTTTTTCTATCACCAGCCCCACATTTGAAAATCAGGGCAGAACTTGTATACTTAATGGTAATGTCTTAGGGAGTATTGCCAAACAAAGAGACCTTAGAGTGCAGGTTCACAGCTCCTTGAAAGTGGAGTCGCAGGTAGGCAATACAGTGAAGAAAGCATTTGTTATGCATGCCTTTATTGGTCAGTGCATTGAGTATAAGATGTTGCCAGGTTTGGAGGTTTTGAGCAAAGGCAGGGGCGGCACAGCAGCTCAGCGGTTGGCACTGCTGCCTCACAGCACCAGGTACCTGGTTTGAATTCCACCCACGGGCAACTGTCTGTGTGGTATTTGCACATTCTCCCCGTGTCTGTGTGGGTTTCATCAGGGTGATCCGGTTTCCTCACACAGTCCAAAGATTTCCAAGTTAGGTGGATTGGCCATGGGAAATGCAGGGATAGGGTATGAGGATCGTTCTCAGTGGGAATATCTTCAGAGAGGCTGAATGCCCTGATTCCAAAGTGTGGGAATTCTATGAGAGGCTGAAAAGGCTGAGGCTATTTTTTCTAGAGAATTAGAGGCTGACGGATGGCCTTATAAAGGTTTATGCCCCATGAGGGGCATGGATGAGGTGAATAATCAATGTCTTTTCCCCAGGATAGGGGAGTCTAAAACTAGAGGTTTAAGGTCAGAGGGGAAATATTTAATAGGAACCTACGTGGCAACTTTTTTATACAGAGGGTGGTGCGTGTATGAAATGAAATGCCAGAGGAAATGGTGGAGGCTAGTACAATTATAACACAGAGATGTTGAATGGGTACATGAATAGGAAGGGTACAGAGGCAGATGGGCCAAATGCTGGCAAATGGGACTGAATTTTTTAATTTTATCTGTACAGCATTAATGAGGTGGACCGAAGAGTCTATTTCCCATGCTATAGATCTCTATGACTGTATTACATTAGGGATTTCCCAAACTGCAGCAACCATTGTCCACCAGAATATGTTCGATCTTTATTCAATAATTTCTTTCAATGATTTCTTTTACTTTTAAATTACATTGTCAACTTCACCCAGTTACTCAACTATAATAAATCTCACAAATATAATAGATCTTAACTACCTACCATTTATAAATTCAAGCAGTTCATCGTTGTTCTTTAAGAATATTCGCTTCTGGACAATGAAGTTGTTTCACATTGCATTCTCCCTAAATGAAGGCTTATTTCCCCCTTTCCGTTACAGACGGTATTCCATCTCCTTTTGTCATCGCAGCATGTGCCACTGAAAATCTCTGCCAGGGGCCCACGGATATTGAATTTTTCCCTGTAAAATTGGATGGGTCTGCGCGTTGCTGCTCATCCTTGATGTGTAACTCTGTTCCATTGCAACATGGTAAGTGTGACACAAGAGAAGTGCAAAACTACCTTCTCTCCATTTAGTGTCCTTTAAGTTGCTATGGTGCAGAGGCTAGGCTCGAGATGCGTTAGGAATATTCTTCAAAGTCACTCACTGCCTCAATCATCAGGACATTAGTGACACAAATGGGTTTTTGATGACAATGATCAATGTCTTCATGGTCATCAGTAGGTTCTTAATTCCACATTTTGTTTTGTGGAATTCAAATTCCACTGTCAAACACAGGCCCCCGGAACATTAGCTGATTTTCTGGACTACTAGTCCAGCTATAATGCTAATGGGTCATTGCACATCACCCCCACCACAGCAAATCCCCAAAAATGTAAACCGACCATGGCTGATCAAACTTAAAATGCTTTTTATCCAACTCATCCTCACCACCTTGTACTACCTGGCAATCCGAAACTGATCAATTTCTGCCTTAAATAAAACTACCACAGCTCTGTGTGTTTGACAATTCACAAGGTTCACAACCCTCAGAGTTCAAAAAAAAGGTTCTCCTTATATTGGACTTCAGTGGCATTCTCCTTAATTTTGCCCCTGGTTCTAGACTCCCCAAAGCGGGGAAGCATCTCAGCCTTATCGACCCCATCTTCCCCTTTGTATTCTATGAGTCTTTCAATTTCTTTTATCCATCCATGGGATGAGGGCATTGCTGGCAAGGCCAGCAGTTATCGCCATTCCTAATTGCCCTGAGGTTAGTTGAGAGTCAGCCATATTGCCAATGGTCAGTAGTCACATATAGTTCAGACCAAGGCAACTCAGATTTCCTTCTGGAAAGGACATTAATGAACCAGATGAGTTTTTCCGACACTCGGCAATGTATTATTGTTCATCATTAGACTCTTAATTCCAGGTTTTAAAAAACCTGAATTCAAATTTCACCATCTGCCATGGCAGGATTTGAAACTAAGTCACCAGAACATTACCTAGGTCTTTGGATTAACAGTCCAGCAGTAGTATCTTGAGGCCATCGCCTCCCCTCTAACAAGGTTGGCTCCCATTTTCCAAAATTCCACAAACTATTGGTTAATTTTGTCCAATCTCTCCTTATGGGAGATTCCCATTATTCTGGAAACAAGTCTGATGAGCCATTGTTGCACTCCCTTTTTGAAAATAATACCCTTCCTCAGATAAGGAGACTTGAACTGCGCACATTACTCAAGGTGCAGTCTAACCAAGCTCCTACATGAATTATAATAACTCAATTCATAAAAGTTTTTGCTTATCACAAAGACCCTCAAAACCGTCTGTTCTATAGTTTTCTGTTGCCTTTCACGATTTACATAACATTCAGTTCCTCTATTCTTCCTGCTAAAGAGCATGAATTCACATTTCCACACATTATATTCCATCTGTCAAGTTTTTTGTCCACCTGTCTCCTTTTGTCTCCTTTAGTAGAGTTTTTTCAGTTGTTTTCATCAGTTGTTTTTATATCTATTATTGCAATATCACAAACTTGGCTATCCTCCATTCGCTTTCCTCATACAAGTCATTCATATATCCTGTAAATAATTGAGGCTCCAGCTCTGATCCCTTTGGTATTCTAATTGCTACTGCCTGTCATCCTGTAAATTTCCCTCTTATCCCAACCCTCTCTGTTCAATTAATTAGCCAATCGTCTTTCCATGGTATACACTGCCCACCATACTGTGGGCTCCTTTCTTATGAAGAGTGTAACGTGCTGTGCCTTATCAAACATGTTTTGGAAATGCCCTTTGAATCTTACAATCTTTCCTCATCAGAAACTGTATTTTACTGCTTCCCCTGCCCTATTACAATCTCAGAGGCCAATCCTATATAATCATCAAGAAAGCACATTCATCATAATGCATCAAACAGCAATGTAGAATGATTCAATGCTAATCTCAGAGTCAATTGAGGTTTAGCAAGAGGGCGTAGTGGCTCAGTGGTTAGCCCTGCTGCTTTACAGTAGCAGTGATATTGGTTTGATTCCAGACTCGGGTGACTGTTCATGTGGAGTTTGTGCATTCTCCCTGTGTCTGCACAGGATTTTTCTGGGTGGCCTGGTTTCTTCCCACAGTCCAATGTGTGCAGATTTGGTGGATTGGCCATGCTAAATTACCTATAATGTCCAGGGATGTTCAGGGTAGTTGGATTAGCTGCAGGAAATGTAGGGTTACTGGGGTGGGTGTAGATGGGATTCCCTTTGGAGGAGCAGTGTTGACTTGATGAGCCGAATGGCCTGTTTCCACATTGTGAACAACGACAAAGAAAGAATGTGAGATAATTGAAACCAGAACTATATCATCACTTGATTTTTCACTGCAGGATATGTCAAGTCTTTAGAACTAGGCTGTACATTGAGCCGAGGAATTGAGTTACATGTCGCATAAAACATCGACTGGAGCACTTGGTGTTTTAAGTTGTAATGCAAAGGAAGCTTGTCTCTGGTATCACAAAGACTAATTTATTTTCTTTGCTTCTCCCCTAATCTGTGACTATTTGCTTATGCGATTCCTCGACAACAATGATGTCAATCACACCTGAAACCAGCACATCAGCTGAAAATCCTACAACTGTAATGTACACAGAATCAAACAAGAAGATTGAACACTTTTCAGCTGAGACTTTACACCATGACCATTGCAGGGGAATCAGAGTATTTTAGAAGGGTGACAGGGTTGGAGTCTAGTCTGTTCCAGCCAGTAACCATAGTTAGGGTGGGACAGCTAGACTCTTTGCAGGAGCAAGGCAAAGGTGTATTGGTTTCTAGCTCTTTTATTTGGCTGGGTAACTGTCTTAATGCAGCAATTGTAATCTTTCTTTATGTGTTAATGAGTCTACAAGAGTGATGATGTGTATTCAGTATTTGACTGCGCATTGATCTGTACAACAGAACCTGCGGAAATATTGTTATTTTATGCCTTACAAACTCGTTTGTAGCTACGTAAATCCATAATGAGATAGAGAGAGCTACAAGGGTTGTGTTGCATCACTGTGCAAGTGGCCAGGTGAATGCGGTGCACGTGGATGTACCAGGGAGTGGACACAAGTGCCTCAGCTGTGCAGTGAAATGTCTATAGATGACTCGAATTGGTAGCCTCAGGGAAAGTAGCAGGGTACTGCGAGCCTAATGGGGAATCTTTGAAACGGTTTTTTTGTGGTGAATTGAACGAAGAAACACCAACAATGGAGTAATGAATGAGGCAAAGGAAGCAGAGAGAAAAGGATTTTAGAACATCAAAAATTGAGAAGGAAATAAGTGTACATTGCTAACTTTACTCCACACAGCCTGTATGCAGTTAACATCATGTGATCTTCTGGCGCATTGGTAATGTCCAGACCACTGGCTCAGAAGACCAGGGTTTGAGTCCTACCTGTTCCAGAAATATGACATAACACATCTGAAATGTTTGATTAAAATGATAGTGTCCTTATAGTGCAGGAGTAATGTCCAGAGCTCTAGGCCAGGAGGTCTAAATTCAAGTCCCACCTGCACCTGTTGTATCTGAAGAGGCTGATTCGAAAAATCTACAACAACGATTGTTCTATTAATATTGGCCTGAACTTTGCATTTTTGCTTAAACTTCTTCTTTCATTCTCTTAATAAAGCATGAATGAACTCTTAACATCATCCTGTTGTTCATAAGTTGGACAAATCTTGACCTTAACTCAAATGGTTTACAATAATCTATTCAATTGCTCTTCTCATTTTTTTTATCCCTCACAATGTCATATGACATTGGAGTTTTGTTGGTTATCAAGGAAGGAACCGTAGCCCCTGAAGGGGCCTTCGCTGTCTCTCTATTTCACAGAGGGAAAACAATCAGAAATGAGAAGCAACATTCCACATCGATGTGTGGGCGAAGGCTGGGAGGCAGAGCTGGCTGAACCAGCACAGCCAGGAGGGGAATAGAGCCTGTGCTGTCGGTATCAGTCCACACTGCAATCCAGCCACCAAACTGGTTTATCAGTAAAAGACGGGCTGGATTCTCTCAGAATCACAATGGCCTGAATTTCCTGGTCAGAGACCTGATGCATGATGAGAGATGTTGTTGGGATATTGCCAAAGACCAGGAAATTCACCAGCACAGACCTCCTGACACATGAGAATTGAGCAGTTTGTTTAAACATCAAATGAACACAAGCTGCAGGTCCGTGCCAAAAAGACTCTAAATGAGAGTCACAGACATTGAAAAGTAGCAGTGTGCTCCGCTGGATACTAATACTAGACAGTAAAAATAAATTTGTCTCACTATTGTTTCATGATTGTCAAACTGATCACCATACTTAACACTCCAGCACCAACATTTTCCTTGATCCCACAGCAATTCCCACTCCCATTCCGCGCCCCCAACATCCTCCGCTGATCACCTAACACTGCAGCTCAATCTCCCTCATACTCGCAGAAGCCAAGACTGCTCTCTTACAAACCGAACCATGATGATATGACCCAACCACCTCCCCAGTGAGACTTGACTAGTCCCACAACCTAACTGACTATCTCCAGATGGACTTGACTAGTCCCTGACTTAACCAAACCTCCGGGCCTGACTATCCACCTATCACCTTACCTACCTGCCACCCTCAAATCACCCTCTCACCTTCCTCTCAACTCAGCCACCCAGCTGCCCCTTGAACATTTCTACCAACTCACCCACCATCCCCCAACTACCTTCACCTTAACGCTGCCCAAGCAGCCTGCCAGAGATGCCATATTGACTCACCTGCCATCTCCAACTTCTGCTTCTTCATCAACCGTCTCACATGCCACCTTATGGAAATACCACTCGAGTCACATATGACCTGACCAGGGTCATGCAAATGTTAACTCAATTTCTGTCTCCACAGATGCTGCAAGACAATTTGAGATTCTCCAGCGCTTGCTTTTTAATGTTCCACATCCATTTCCCTTCATTAACCACCTAACACCTTAGCTATTTACCCACTCACTCACCTGCCACTCTACCCACATACAGCCTTACCACTCGATAAGTCTACCATCTGAACTGCATTCCAACTGGCACATATACCATCTCACCCACGGGCAATAACTTTCCACGTCATGTGCCACCTCACCAAGCTGACATCCAGCGTGAAAACAGTTCTCCCACCAGTTACCAATCTCACCTGACAAACTACACATGTGCCAAATCACACGTCTGTTAGTCTACCGACCTGCCTGGTTATCAATTCACCCGCTGCAACTCGACCCACCTACCCATTTATCCACTTCCTCAATTACTCATCCCCCATACCTATTTACCCACTTTCCTCACAATCTGCCACTCTCTCAGCTACTCACCCATTCCCTCATTATCTCACTGGATGTTTAAAGTTACCAAAGGGAGGGTTCTCCTGTTCTCCCCTGATTGTCAGCTACCGTGAACATTGCCTTTCTGATGGGTGCTGCCCCCTGGATTTTTGAAGAAAACTGCCTTGGAAGACACAGCAGGATGTACGGATCAATGTGGATGTGGGGAAAGATCCCAGTGGAGGTGGTGTCCGACGAGGACTGCTGCTCCTCTGAAGATCCAGACCGAAGTCTTTAAAATCAAAATAAATCTCAGATTCACAAATATGCCACTGCATGAGAGCGCATGCAGCTTCTTGAGCCTGCACTAGTTCCTCAGAGAAGTATTGTTGTCTACTTTCATTCTCCTGCATTTCCCCTTTAGCTTTGCACACTATTTCGTCTCAAACCACCTCCAACATACTTCCAGGCAATGTACACCTGACCGTCACTACTTGCTGTGTGGAAAAGCTTTTTCTCACTTCACCCTTGTTTCTTTTGCTCATCACTTCTAAACCTATGCCCTCCCACTCTTGTTCATTTTAAAACTGGAAACAATTTCTCCCTGTCTACTTCATTGTACCAAATCACAAATTAAAAGCCTCCATCCAAAATCCACTCATGCTTCTCTCAAAGCAGCAGCATCCCAACTTCTTCAATCTATCATTGTAGCTGAAATTTCCCATTCCCAGGACCATTCTTGTAAACTGCTTCTGCACTCTTATAGAGTCATATATCACAAAAACAGACCCAACTCATCCATGCTGACCAGGTTTCTTAAACTGAACTAGTCTCATTTGCCTCCATTCGGTCGATATCCTTTTAAACCTGAACTAGACAAGGGAAGGATCGTAGATTCCCTTCCTTAAAGGACATTAATGAAACAGATGTTTTTCTTTAATGACAATTAAAAACATTTTTTTTCGAATTAAATTCCAGATCTTAACTGAATTTCAATTTCTCTCTTTGTCACAGTGTGATTTGAACTCACATCCATTGAACATTAACATTGGGTATACAAACTGGATTACAAATCCAGTGATTACCACTGGACCACAGCCTCCCTTGATTTCCTGACTTAAATTGCCTCAAAGGTGCTAAAAAAATCCTTCTTCAAATATGGGTACAGAAATTAGAGAGAAGATTCTGTGATATGAATAACGAAATTAGAGTGGGTAAATTACCATATTGCTTTTAATTCTGCTACTTATTAAGAAATCTCACAGACAACTCAACGCTGAAACAATGATTTAAATGTATTTGTATTTAGCAGCCAAAATAAGATCCCTCAAGTAAACAAGTTAAGCCTCAAGTCCACTTGGCTATTGCCCAATTAATGGTGGAATTTATCTACGATTTGATATATTGGAATTCATGTCTATTTACAACTTTTAATACAACGCCATAAATCATAAGTCTATTAACTCATTAATTCGTGTTTATAATACAAGATGCAGATTTCCGTATACTAGCCAGCCCCCCTTCAAACTAATCCAGGAGCTCGCTACCGTATCACCTTACAACCACTTCCATTTGCGGTACACCCCACTTGAAAGTGCAGTCATCTACAACGTGGAATGTAAACAACCCCATTTAACAAGGTGTGGAGCTGGACGAACACAGCACGCCATGCAGATTCGGAGGAGCAGTAAAGCCGACGCTTCAGGTCTGGACACTTCTTCAGAAACCAGAACCGAAGCATCGGCTTTCCTGCTCCTCTGATGCTGGCCTGCTGTGTTCCTCCAGCTCCACACCTTGTTGTCTCAGACTCCAGCATCGGCAGTTCCTCTTATCCCATTTAACAAGACCGACATTCCATTCAAAGGTGCAGTCAGGCGTGACGGCTAACAAAACTGCACAGAAACTATAGAATAAAACCTTTTTGCAACCTCACACCCTAAACAGTGTTGTTCGATATTAAAATCCCTATGAATAGGTGCTATTACCAAGTCGTTTATTTTCTCCCTCAGTCTTAGGTGATAATTGGATTAGCCCTCTTCCTTAAAGTAAGATGTTACTTCCCTGCAGACTTTTCCTGTATATTATGTAACCAGGTATTTGTCCCAAGTTTTTATTCAAAGCGTATATAAAACTTTACCACACGAGAAAAACTAACAAACTCTATGCAGTGTATGTAAGCAACCTTTAACTTACTACTGAAACTAACAGTGCAATGTCCAGACCCGCGCGATCTTGAATGAATGAATGAAACTGACAACACTACTTCAACAGATAGTAGGAAGAACTGAAGAAGGGTCTAGGCCCGAAACGTCAGCCTTCCTGCTCCTCTGATGCTGCTTGGCCTGCTGTGTTCATCCAGCTCTACACCTTGTTATCTCACTACTTCAACAGTTGTGACCACAAAACCGAATGAATGAAGGAATGATAGAAAATAGAACCCACAGATGTACGCAAACGTGAAACTAACTAAACAAGCAATAGTAAATAAAAACCAAAGACAATCAAAACTGTTGGGAACTCAAGCTTCTATTTAATAAAAACACAATATGCCTTTTTCTAACTTTAAAATTCTAACCTTGAAAATAGCAAGACTAACACCTTTTGAATTTTTGCAAGGTCAAACGAGACACTCTAATCTCATTAAAATAGCCATTAACACTCAACAATAACCGCTAACATTTAGCACATGTTTAAACTATCTCCGATTTCCTGCAAAACAGATTTTTAAACATATCTACTGCTTAACACTCAAGTGTTAGAATGTTAACGGAAGCTTGAATTCTGTATAAAAACGGCTGCTTTTGAGCTATGATTTTGGGATTCTATTTCGCCTTGCATCGTGCTGCTGTGAATGTACAATAAAGAGGCTATTCTCGCAACTCACAGCGTCTGTCTCTGGCTGTGTCCAGGGTTTGATCCTCACGCAGTGTTGTTGTCCAGAATTCTGCTAACAGAGATAAGGAGAAACCACTTCCCTTAGAGGGTTGTGAATCTGTGTAGCTCACTGCCCCAGATGCACTGGAGGCAGAATCAATCAAGAGATTCTGGAAAGGAAGAGATATGTTTCTGATGAAAAGCAGGATAAAGGGCTATGGGGAGCAGGCAGGAGAGTGGAGTTGAGATCAGGATAAGATCAGCCATGATCATGTTAAATGGCAGAGTGGGCTCAAAGGGCTGAATTGCCAACTCCTGGTCCTAATTCCTATATTCCTATGTTGCCAGACATGCTGAGCTTTTCCGGCACTTTGTGTTTTTATTCCTGTTTGCACATTCTTTCGATCAACAAAATTGTGCTCCTGACATATGTTTCAGAAAGAGAGAGAGAGGGAGATGAATACTTTGTGTTCAGGATTGTAAATATTCACTTATCGACCTGTTCAGGGATGTCATTACACACCTCTGAGGGAGGTAGGATTTAAACCCAAACCTCCTGGTTCAGAGGTATGGACACTGCCACTGCAAAACAACACCCCTCACGTTAAGTATTCCATGGCAAGTATCGTAAAGAAAGTAAATCAAGAAACAAATCAATTCACAATTCCTATGCAATGTGAGGTTGTGGTGGTCTGGGAGAGACAGGCGAAGAATTCAAATATTATCCCAGTGCATCTCCGTGAGTCAATGAACTTTATTGACATATGTTACAACTGAACTTGTATTTTTAATGTAAGAAAAACGCGACCAATCTGCTCGACATTTCAAGCATTTATCATGCAACTATCCCGAAATATGTGTCAACCATGAGTAGAGCTGTCTGCAAACAGGAGTACAGCTTCCAGTTGCAGTTTGTGAAACACTTTGGGAAAAGAAATGCGCGTT
>NC_063378.1:5299897-5312310 GCF_021869965.1 Rhincodon typus | reverse complement strand
AGCATCAGCGACCATCACCCTGCATGTACTTGGTAAGCTGCATGATCTATTGCTCTGTGCATGGGATTGCAGCGTTAGAGGGGTGTATATGATAAGCGGGAATTGTTTGCTCTGTGTACAGCCGTGGGGACGGGGCGGTGGATCTTCAAACGTGCTCTGAGTTCCACCCACCCAGAGCAGTGTGCCTGACAGCACTGCCAGACAGCAATCCTGTGCACGTACACGGGTTTCTTCCGTTTCCAATGTTTCCCAAGAGGGATCTGCTTCTGGTGAGGCCAAACTAACATGCGATATCGAAAAAAAATATATCGGAGTGAGAGGGGGGTTTAACTTGATCTCCGGTTTGGTTTGCATTGGTTCGTTTGGGTTGTGGGCCGGAGCAGGGATAGAACATAGAACGGAGAACGGTACAGCACAGTACAGGCCGTTCGGCCCACGAGATCAATTTACCCTGCATACCCTATATTCTACTCTCTTCTATATGCCTACCCAAGAGTCGCTGAAAAGATGATGAGATGGATAGAGTCATGGAGTCATGCACGACGAAAACAGACCCTTCGGTCCAACGAGTCCACGCCGGCTATAATCCCAAATTAAACTAGTCTCACCTGCCTGCTCCTTCCCATATCCCTCCAAACCTTTCCTATTCATGTAGTTCTTCAAATGTCTTTTAAACATTGTAAATGCACTCATATCCATCACTTACTTTGGAAGGTCATTTCGCACACAAGCCAGTCTCTGTTTAAAGAAAGTTGCCCCTTATGTCTTTTTCTTAAATCTCTCTCCTCTCACCTTAAAAATGTGCCCCCCTAATCTGAAATCCCCTATTTTAGGGAAAAGACAACTGCAATTAATTCCATCTATACCCCTTTATTTTATAAACTTCTTTCAGGTTGTGTCTCAACCTAACAATCGAAAAAAGTCACAGTCTACCCAGACTTTATTTATGATTACTTTCCATACCTGGCAACAGCTTGGTAAATCTATTCTGAACCATCTTCATCTTAACAATATCCTCTCTATAACTGGGCAAGCAGCACTGGGTGCAGTATTCCAGAACAGACCTAACAAATGTCCTGTACAACCTCAACATGACTTCTCAATTCCTGCACACAGAGGACTGAGCAATTAATGCAAGCATGCCAAATGCATTTTAACCATCCTGTCTGTATGTGATGTAAACTTCAAAGAACTTTGTACCTGAACTCCTTGGTCCCTCTTGTTCTACAACACTGCACAAGGCCCCACCATTAATTGTATAAGCCCTACCCTTGCTTGTTGTGCCAAAATATGCCTCACAATTATCCAGATTGAGCTCCATTTGCCCAATCGATCAAGGTCCCTTTGTAATCTTAGAAAATCTTCTTCTCCATTTACGATGCCACCAATTTTGGTGTTGTCCACAAACTTACTAACCATGTCTTCTATATTTTCATCCAAATCATTTATATAAATGACAAACAAAAGAAGACCCAGAGCTGATCCATGTGGAAGACTACTGGTGACAGGCCTCCAGTCTGAAAGGCAGCCCTCCACCATTACTCCCTTTATCTTGCCTCTAAGCCTGTTATGTATCCAACTAGCAAGTCAATCTGAATCCCTTATGACCTACTTTACTAATTAGTCTACATGCCCAACCTTGTCAAAGGCTTTACTAAAGTGCAAGTAAACTATATCTACTGCTCTGCCCTCAACAATCTTTTTGGTAACTTCTCAAAAAACTCAATCAAGTTTGTGAGACATGATTTTCCTTGCACAAAATCATGCTGACTATCCCTAATCAATTTTTGCCCCTCTAAATGTCCATAAATCCTACCTACTAAAATTACCTTCAACAATTTACACACAGCCAAAGGCTGACTCACAGTTATAGTTCCCCAGTTTGTTTTTACAACATTTCTGAAACAAAGGCACAACATTAGCCACCCTCCAGTCATGATGCACCTCACCTGTAGTTGTAGATGATGCAAATACTTCTGCAAGGGTTCTTGCAATTTACTCCCTTATTCCCCACAATATTCTGGGATACATTAGGTCCTGGAGATTTATCCACCTTTATATTATCTAAGACATCCTGTACTTGCTCTTCTACAATGTGAATTGTTTTTAAAACATCAAAAACATTTCTCTGCATTATCTAGCCTCTATTTCATTCTCCACAGAAAGAAAACTGACACAAAATATTCATTTAGTGTCTCTTCCATCTCTTGTGGTTCAACACAACGGTGACCTCCTTGATCTTTGAGGGCCCTCTCTAGCTATCCTTTTGCTCTTAATGTATTTGTGGAAACTCTTTGGATTATCCTTAATCTTATCTGTCAATGCTATCTCATAATCCATTTTTGCTTTCTCAAGAATACCCTACACTCCTTATACTGATTGAGAGATTCAATTAAACTAAGCTGTCTATATCTAAAATGAGATTCTCTTTCATTCTTGACTGGAACCATTATATCTTTATTCATTCAGTGTTCCTTAATCTTACCAGCCTTATCCTTCATTCTGACAGGAACATAATGTCCGTAAACTCTCCTCATTACATCCTTGAAAGCCTCCCACTTGTCAGACATCCTTTCACCTGTGAACAGTCTACTCCGATCAACTTTTAAAGTTCTTGTGTTGTACCATTAAAATTTGCCTTCCTCCAAATAAAAAAACTTTAACTTTTATGGAAGGCTTATCTTTTACCATGAGCATTTTGAATTGAATAGAATTATGGTCGTTTGAACCAAAGTGTTCGCCTACATTTCCTTCAGTCAACTGCCCTGCCTTATTACCTAAAAGAAGGTCTAGTTTTGCTCATTCTCTTGAATTTTCTTGAACACATTTGACAAATTCTTCACCATCCAAACCTTAACACTATGTTAGCCCCAGTCAATGTTTAGAAAACTAAAATCCCCCAATTTTACAACCATAATATGCTTACATATATCTGAGATCTCCCTACATATTTGTTTCTCAATTTCTCTCCGACTAGTGGGGGACCTTTTGTACAATCCCATCAAAGTGATCTTTCCTTTCTTATTTTCAATTTCTGCCCTTATATTTTCAGGATATTTCTGGATGATGTTTTCAGAAATATCTTCTCTAGTTACAGCAGTAATGTTTTCCTTAATCAAAAACTCCAGTCCCCTCCTTTCTTGTTTCTTTTCCTATCCTTCCAATAGCATCTAAAACCACGAACATTGAGCCACCAGTCTTGTCCATCTCTCAGCCAAGTTTCTGTAATAGCTATGACGTCCCAATCTGATTTTCTTTAAGATGCCCTGCATTCATCAGCCTTACCTGTAAGACCCTTTGCATTGACATAAAGTCAAGTTGGTTCTTCAGATTTACTATGTACTCTGACTCTCTCATGTCTTTCTGTTCTAATTGATGTGCTGTCTTCTCATTCAGATCCTTCCCCATCAATCGTTCTATTTACACTGCTGCTTATGATTCCTCCAATTGCCCTCTTTGTCAGTATAAAGTCTCCATTAATGGAATGAGCAAATTTCCCTGCTGAGATATTGGTCCGATTCCAGTTCAGGTTAGAGCCATCCTTTTATGAACAGTTCTTTTATGTCCAAAAAGAGATTCAAAAACCTGAGTCCCTGAACAATACACTACCTCTTCAGCCATTAATTTATCTCCTTCAACCTTTTGTTCCTTCCCTCAGTTGAATTTGGCCTTGGGAGTAAACCAGAAATCTGATGCAACTTTGGGGAGTTTTGGAAAATTGGTGGGTTTGGACATCAGTGAGTGCTCTGGAGCCGGGTTCCCTACATTTTCCACCTTGAAATGTGGGCGTCACTTGCAGTGCCTGCATTGTGACCATCCCTAATTGACCCTTCACCTTAAGGGCCATTGTTTGGGAAGGAGATGGCCCAGTGGTATCATTAGTAGATTATCTTTCCAGAAATCCAAATGCTGCTCTGGTGAATCAGGTTCAAGTCAGTGGATGGTGAAATTTGAATTCAGTAGAAATCTGGAATGAAGACCCTCATGGTGACCCTGAATCCATTGTTGATTATCCGAGTTGGGGGAAGAGTCTGGTTTTGGTGTCCTTTTGGTGAAGGAAATCTGCCATTCTTGCATTGTCTGACCTATACATGACTCCAGACTAGCAACTTTGTGACTCTTATTGCCATTTGAGCAGTCAGGCATATGCAATAAATGCTGGCTAAGTCACATTTGGGAATGACTTTCAAAAAAATTGCAGCTTATCGTTTATCACGTTTCTCTAGGCCTGGAGTCACTTGTACTATAAACCAACATATGATGTGAAAATCCTCGCCAGACTGACATCAGAAATTTTGTATTGATTTCACTTTTCATCCATGAGTGTTATTATAATGTACTATCCACTGGCTTTTCTACAACATGCATCCTCCACAAGGAGGGGTTTATATGTTTTGTTTTCATTGAGCAACATTTATCGGTAGAATATTCGTCATCTTGTATATCATAGAATCCCTACGGTGTGGAAACCGGTCCTTCGGCCCAACAAGTCCACACTGACCCTCAGATCATCCCACCCATGCCCATCCTGCATAACCCACCTAATCTACACACCCCTGAACACTTCAGGGAATTTAGCATGGCTAATCCACCTAGCCTGCGCATCTTTGGATTGTGGGAGGAAACCGGAGCACCTGGAGGAAACCCACGCAGACACTGGGAGAACGTGCAAACTCCACACAGACAGTCGCCAGCGGGTGGAATCAAATCCGGGTCCCTGGTGCTGTGAGGTAGCAGTACTAACCATTGAGCCACCGTGCTGCCCAAAACAGACTTTATGGATAGGCCCCATTTATTCTTCTAGCTGACGCTGTCATGTAAACAAGAGGGGTAAATTTTGACTTTCATTTTTGTTTCTCCTTCCACACTCATGCAACGTGTGAGCAGTGTTACGCTGCTCTGAATCACAGATATGTTCTCACGTTTTCTGAACTTACAGGAATATATATCCTCATTCCGCGTCGGCAATTAACATCCACGGTGCCAAAACAGCACTTTTTTCACACAACAAAAAATCAGAATAAGCTTAAATACATGAAATGGAATGCTGCAATTCAGCAGTCATTTCATTTTAATATTTCTGAATCCTAAACACGATTTAAATCATTTGTAATGTTCCAATGTCATTCATGGCAGATGCCACAGTGACGCAGGAATTCACTAAAACATTGCTGCAGAACCTCCTCTCTGACCTAATGGGTTGCAACATCTGAACTTCCATCTGACTCAACATATCCCTGTCATTAGATGTAGATTGGAAATTGTCCTGCACTGGCATTCAGAAAGTAACTTTGGCCAGCTCAGAGTTTGGCAACATCACACAAGTTGTTGATGGAAATGCGTTAGCTACAATACAATCTGTTGTTGAGGGTTTGTGGCATTGGTATGTCAATTAATAATATATAGACTATTACGTGAGGTAAAGCCAATGCAAGCTGATAGGATTACTTTACAAGGTACTTTCAAGTATCCTGGCCAGAAAGTTGCATTTTTTTTTCTTCCCAAGCCTTCCTCTGGATTAACATTCAGCATGGACACAATTTCAATTATTACCCTGCAGGAGGAGATTATAATGAGAACAATGCCTGCAATGCCTCTATTACTCGATGTTAATCTCCTGCCTTTACCCCAATATTCCTAAACACCATCACCATCCAAATAAATAGCCAATGCCCTCATTTGCTTAGTCTGTCCTCAATCAGTAAGAATCACACCCTCACACTGTTCATTTTAGTAAATAAAACATAAGACAGAAATCAATTGATCGTGAAAAACAGGTCAAGTTTAAACAAAAATGCCATTCTCATTCTAGAGAATTCTATCTTGGATCAAATTTCTTCCAATGATGTTTATTTCTTTAATTGGATCCAAGCCTTGCTGATCTAGGCCGAACACAGGCAGATTAACATGAGTGTTGGAGAAATTTTTTTTCATTAAAACTGTCAGCTGCAGTGAAAGTTGGGAATTGGGAGTTCAATGGGACAAATGTTGCATTGTAGATCGGTTCATCCGTTTTTCTAAGTATTGAATATAAATTGCATTCTGAGATTTTACTGCCAAATGGATCCCTCCTGCTGAAGTCAGTGACATTTTCAGACAGTGGCGAGTACACCGTTAGCATGGCCTCTGAAGTTGCAGCAAAGCATCAGCGACCCTCACCCTGAATGTACTTGGTTAGCTGCATGTCCTATTGCTCTGTGCGTGGGGTTGCCTGCGTTAAGGGAGGAGAATGCATACTGTCCAGGAATTGTTTTGTCCATGCACACGCAGGGTGGCAAGGGGTCGAGCTTCAAACTCATCCTGAGTTCCACCACCCAGAACTGTACATCCAGTCTCAGTGCCACGCATAGATCCTGACCATTTCCAATGTTTCCCATAAGGGACCATCTTCAGGGCATGCAAATGTCACAAGCAATCTGGAAAAATATATCGGATTGAGTGGAGGGTTCAAGTTGGTTGGGTTTGTTTGGGCGTTGGCTTGGTTAGGGGTTGGGGGTGGTTTGATGGAGGTCAAAGATCACGAGAGGGATGATGAATGTTAGGTGAGCTTTGAAAATTTGCTGGGTCTGGATATCAGTGAATGTACCTGAGCCAGCTTCCTTAAATTTTTCACCTTGCAATATAGGTGTCACTTGCAGTTCCTGCATTGTGAGCGTTCTAACTTGCCCCTTCTGCTTAAGGGACATTGCTTGTTGAGGAGATGGCCTAGTGGTATCTTGGTAAACTATCAGATACTGATCTGGAGACCCTGGGTTCAAATCAGTAGATGGTGGAATTTGAATTCAATAGAAATCAAGAATGAAGAGCCTCATGTTGACCCTGAAACCACTGTTAATTATTCGGGTGGGAAGTGGCAATTTCTGGTTCAATGCTGCCCTTTAGGGAAGGATGGGGTGTGGGGGGGCAGCGAGCTCCAGATGTTCTCTGAGTTCCACCCACTCAGAGCTGTGCACCTAACAGCACTGCCACACATAGATCTTGAGCACCGAAACAGGTTTTACTTCCATTTCCAATGTTTCCTATCAGGGTCCTGTTTCTAGAGAGGCCAACCTCACATGGGATATGGAAAAATACATCAGAGTGAGTGGAGGGTTCAACTTGCATTCTAATTTTGTTGGGCATTGTGTCTGAAGAGAGGGGAGTTGAGACAGGATGGAAGGCAGAGCCCAGAGAGACAATGAACGTTAGGTGAATCTTGAAGAATTTGTGGGTCTGAACATCAGTGAGTATAGCTGAGGCGGACTCCTTATATTTTTCACCTTGTAATGTGAGCATCACTTGCAATACCTGCATCATGACCGTCCTTAATTGCCCCTTCAGCTTAAGGACCATTATTTGGGTAGGAGATGGCCTGGTGGCATCATCGCTAGACTACCAATGCAGAAACCTGAGTACTTCTCTGAGGCTGAATTCAAATCAGCAGATGGTAGAATTTGATGGCCAGGCCAGAGATGCCCTCTTCTGTGCATGATTTAAAAAAACACACAATTTGTAGCTGATAAACAATCATGCTGCTGGAACATGAAGAAAGTAGGACAGCTGATCAAACTCATGTCAAAGGAGGTTCAAAACAATGCTTTGAACAGGGAAAATGAGACAGTTGGAAATATTTAGTAACTTCCAGGTTTCATCCAATAATTTCACCTTTCCCAACTGTATGAAATAATCTTTCATTCGCCCTTCCTCATTCTGTTCTGTTTCCATTATCTTTTGAGAAATGAGAAAGACTCACAACCCATCATGAGAAAAGAAAACGCTACTGCTCATGCCTGTTGCAAATGGGTGGCACCTTTATTTTTTCTTAAATTGTGACACCGAGTGAAAGATTTTTCAATGAGATCCATTTTGTCATAAGCCCTTGGAATTTTCTGCACTTCAATCCAGTCGGCTTTTATTCATCTAAAATACAACGATACATGCTCCGACAGTTAGAAAAGTTTACTTTTCTAATTACTTGCTATGTCAGTATAATAAACTGCTTTCTTTAAGATGTTGCTTATGGGAGGCCAGCCTTTGTTGCTGATCAATAACTTCTGAAACTAATTGTCACCACCATGTAATTGAAGCCACATATCCCAAGGCCCACTCTAGAAGAGGTCCACTTTTTGTTTAGGGACTTGACATAGTGCTTGATTTCTGGGGAAGTTAAAAAAAAACTTTCTGTGCTGTTTGTAGGGAATAAAAATATGATGGCTGAACCTTGTAGCATTTCAGAAAATCCATTGCACCATGGCATGCCATTTCATAAACATCACTTTTGTTAATCAGTCTTTGATGTGCAAACTTTTTGAGGTGCCTTCCAGTTATCCCTTTGAGCAATGCCCACTCCATTTTATTAATCAAATTCTTCTACTGTTCCATCAAAAATATAAATTAGATCAATCAAATACAATTTTCACTTTACAAATTCTTTCTGGCGCCATTTGATTATCTTAAAACAAGTGCCATATAACTTCCCTTCCCAGTTAATGGATTCCAAATTCTTGGTATTTAGACATACTGTCCTATAATCTCTAAGACTATCCTTTTCACTCTTGTTTCAGTGGGGAGTTAGATTTTCTTCTGACAATTTTTATTGACTCACACGTGTATCTAGGCAAGACTGAAAGAACAACGCATTTCCTGTCTGTATGTCCACCATCATTTGCCAGAGAAAACTGAGATGCAGTTCATCCAGGCCTGTCAAGTCACCAACCCTACACATGTTCAGATATGGCATTATTTTTTCCCTCTACATCTTTGTCATCAACATTTTCCACACTATCTCCAATTGTCGCAAGACTGAAGAACTTGTGTAGGAAAATGAGTGAAACCCACAACACAGATTTCAGGGACCTAGCAAGGAGAATGAAAAATATAATTTCCAAAGTGGTAAATGGGCTTGCACTCAATACAATGCACTCAAGAGCACAAAGACAGGATAGTTAAGTGATTGGTATGTGGATGGAAAACTGGCGCAGCAGGGAAGGCGTTAGATTTCTGAGGCTTTTTAACATTATTTGTGGCAGGTGAGAACTCTATAAGTTGGACGGGTTGCACTTTGGCAAGATCAAGACTCACATCCTCTCAAGGAGATACGCTAAGAAAAGAAACCTGTTAAAAAGGCCTAGAAGAGGAGTAAGTAAGTTTAGATGAAAAATGACATAACGACAAGCATGAAGTTGAATCAAAATGGAATGTAATGTTAAAAAAACACTGATTTAAAGGCACAGTAGTTGAGTATATGTAGCATTCATAGAAAGAATAATGTGTTGAATGCATACATTGTGGTAAATGGGTATGATTCAATAAACCATTACAGAGTGATTGGTACAGTGTGATGCTGGGATGTTGTTCATCAGGAACTGGGCAATTACCACTTTGTAGTCTCAACCATTTATTCAGTATTTTGTTTTCACTGATTGTAATTTCCCTGAGTTACTCCCTTACTTCTATTTTCTTATTTATAGCTTGTTTGCGGTATTACCTATGTTTTTGACAGTAAACAGATTAGCCATGTTCTGACAGAATAGCAGAATAACCATTAAGGATCAAGTGGCCTATCCTTGCCCAAATTCCCCTCTTGAGAGACTATTGGAACAAATGGCATAGTCTCAGTATTAAGGAGTGCCATTTTAAAATTGAGATGAGGAGCACTTTCTTCTCTCTGAGGAGTGTGAGTCTTTGGAAATCCTTGCCACAGAGAGCTGTTGGGAAGAACACTTGTGTTTCTTTAAGGCTGAGATAGATAAATTCCTGATCAGTAGGGGAATCAAGAGTTACAGGGAAAGAGAGGCAAAGTGGATATAAGTAGTGTCAGGTCAGTCATAATCCTATTAATGACAGAGTAAAGTCAAGGGGCCAAACGACATACTTCTGTCTCTATTTCATATATGGCTTTATAATTCTACACTAGTAGACCAACTATGAATTCTTCCTATTGCTGATTTGCTGGTGAAATCCAGGCTAAAACATCTGTTTTGCTCTACCACATACAGTTCATTAACAATCCACGATTTATCTTTGGCTTCCTTATATATTTTCCAATATTTAAAGAAACATCTGTAATTGTGGGCAGCGGTTTGTTCCACGTCTCTTTTTGGCTTCCCCACCATTTGAACAATAGTTGAGCTCCCCACTGCCCTGAACCCCTTGGGCTTCAAAGATATGTAAATGCAGCCAAATGCAAAATGGGCTGTAGAATCCATGTCAGTAAAGTTGTGCATTGCTGGAAATACAAGGTTACTTAGACATCTCCTTTTTGCTGAAATTCACCAGGAGTCTTTCAACAGCATGTTCCAAACCTGTGCCCAGTCTCATCTGAAAGCAGATGGGTAGCAGACACATCAGAACACTGCCAGCTTCACGATCTTCGCCGAGCCATTCACCATCCTGACCAGAAACTATATTTCAATTCCGATAAGGCTGTTGAGTCAACGTCATGGAACTCACCTCCTAAAGAGTATCTTGGGTGTCCTTGCACCAACCAGATTGCAGTGGATCAAATTAGCAGTTCACCAACAGTTTCTCAAGTTCAAATAGGAATGGGAAATAAATGCTGGCCAAAACAGAAAAGTCCACATCACCTGAATAATTTATAATTGAACAATTGGAATCCAATGCAAGACTCAGAGAATGGAATTTGAAAGAATGCGAAATTTATACAGAGCAACTGAGGTACCATATTAGTATGTTCCAGAATGAAAAAAAGGATGTAAAAGCCTCTTTTTTTTTGGAGTTTTGAAATTCTAGTTAGCAACTATGGGATTGCGTTGAAAGCAACTCAACACTTGTTTCAGCCTGTAAAATCTGTAGAAGAAAAAATTAAAAAGCTGGTTTTACCAAGTGCACAGAAGCTCTACAACTAGGTTGCTCACTGAAGTTAGTTTTCTTTTTCTTACTTTTTGTAAAGTGTGGGCATCACTGCAAAGGCCATCATTTGTTGTCCTGGTATTGTGTAGCTTTCACACCCATTACAGAAGGCATTTCAGTGTCAACCAGAGTTACTACAGTCCAGGAGTCACATGTAGGGCAAGCTATGAAGGACAACAGCCTCTGTTTCATAAAGGATGTTCATGAACCAGAGGATTTTTACAATTGACAACAGTTGTATGTTCACCAAGACAGAAGCCAGCTATATATATTCGAGATTTACAAACTGAATTTAGCAGTCACCAACTCTCACTTCATTAGCTGGTCTCCCCGTTACAGGTCTAATGACATTACTGGTATGTTTCTGTCTTGCTAGCCATGTTTGTAAATGAAGTGACTGTTTGATCAAGAGGATGCAATTGTGGCCATTTTATGATGCCATTCTTCATTACTTGTGCCTGTTGCATTTTCAGATCAATTAAATTCCAGGGATAAAATCGACACTGTCGGCATAGTAGGCATAGTGATTGCTGTTCTGCTTTGCCTGGGTTTTATCAGTGGGCTCAGCGCATGGTTAATCAAAATGAAATCACAAAGGTAAGTATAGTATATAAGTTTTTTCCCTGAAATTTACAATTTTTCTTCATGGCCAGGTGATTTTAAGTAATGTAGGTTGATAAAAAAAAGGGGTGATTAATGTTTCTACTTCAATCATAGACAATTGCAAAGCACATTTACACCGGCAATGTTGATGTTTTATATTTTGCATCAAAGAAAAAACCTTTGTCTTTGTTAGTTGCTCATTTTAATTCAATGGAAAGTTCATTTCCTGTTGCTGATGCAATGACATGATTTTAACTCACCAATACTGAAACTGTGATTCAAAAGAATCTCCTAGACTTCATCAATTTAAGTAGTTTCATTTTTTTTAATTCTTGACTAGTTGTAACAACGTAAATGGTAGGTTAAAATAATGCAATTCATGCCCTTATGTTCTGATCATTTTATTTGTTCAGTCCCTCATTACCTGAAGTATTTGGTCTATATTCCTAATATGGATTGTGGCCAGCCAGTAGCAAATTTGTATTTTACACTTTTAAAATAAACAGTTTCCATTAGCAATAACAAGTTAAGTAGAATTTCTGTTCCAGGTCATAATTATTACAGTACAATATTCTCATGAAAAACTTACAATTTTCTATTTTCCACAAATATTTTAGAATGAAATCTTCAACACAAGGACAAAATATTAGCTCAGCAGAAAATGGTAAGTGAATTATTTCGCCATTTCCATGTTGTGATGTGAATGCAAGACCTAAGAGTGTTTACTGATTTGAAGTTAATTCGATGAGCCAAGTATCATACTGACTGTTGAATGTTCACGTGTTTAGCTACATTAAGATAAATTAATATAATAATCACTGCCATGTGCCTTCCAGTTGAAGTAATTGAAAAACATAATTAAAGACCTAGACAACAAGGTGCAGGGCTGGATGAACACAGCAGGCCAAGCAGCATCATAGGAGCAGAGAGGCTGACGTTTTGGGCCTAGACCCTTCATC
>NC_063378.1:5287182-5299397 GCF_021869965.1 Rhincodon typus | reverse complement strand
CCTTCCCCATCTTCCCCCTCCCCTTCCCCATCTTCCCCCTCCCCTTCTCCCTCCTGCACCCCAACCTCGACCTCGTGTCTGCCGCCTATTAATCAGCGGCATTTCCTTCCCTTTTGTAGCAGCTACCCGCTCTATCGGTCTCTGCCCTGAAGATGTTTATGTTGGTGCACGCCCCTGGGGTTCCTGCCCGTCGAATCTCATCCGCCAATAGGTCCGCGATGCCCCCCTTGGCCAAATAGCCAGTGAGCTCCCCCAATCCCCTGTTTGTGTAGCAAACTCTCAGCACAAGCCTGAAGGCACAAAAGGATTTTTTTTTAAGCAAGCATGGAATGTGGTCCTTCGGCCCATCCTGTCATCAAATATCCCATCCAATACGGCGGCTCAGGGGCTAGCACTGCTGCCTCACAGCGCCAGGGGACCCTGGTTCGATCCCACTCTCAGGCGACTGTCTGTGTGGAGTTTGCACATTCTCCCGTGTCTGCGTGGGTTTGCTTCAGTTTCTTCCCACAGTCCAAAGATGTGCAGGCTGGGTGGATTGGCCGTGCCAAATTACCCCATAGTGTTCAGGGCTGTGTAGATTATGTGTCTGGGTGGGATGATCCGAGGGTCAGTGTGGACTTGATGGGCCGAAGGGCCTATTTCCACACTGTAGGGATTGTATGACATTTTACGACTGTATGGAGTTTGCAAGACTGCATGGGTTTCCTCCGTGTGCTCCAGTTTCCTCCCCCAGTCCCAAGATCTGCAGCATAGGGAGATTGGTCGTGCTAAATCGCCCCATAATGACCAGGGATGTGCAGGCTAGATGGAGTGGGCCATGGGAAATGCAGGGTTACAGGGATCGGGTGGAGGCTAGTTCTTGATGGGATGATCGTCGTACAGTTGTTCTGGCTTCGATGGGCTGAGCGGCATCTTTCCGCACTGCAGGGATTCTATTATAATCCAACTTCCCAGAACTTCACCCGCAGCCTTGTGTTAGCATTTCAAATCTAAACACTCCTTAAATATCTTGAGAGTTCCTGCCTCCACACCTTTTTAGGCTGAGAGTTCCAGGTACCTACCTTTGAGTGAAAGCATTTTTCCAACATCCTGCTGCCTACCTTCAAGTTGACATCAGATATGAAGGGACTGTGAAGAGAATATGAGTAGTTTAGGGGCCTGTACTCACTTGAGGAAAGTGAGGTGACCTTATGGGAACACAAAAGGTTCTTTGAGGACTTGACAGGGGAGATGTGGAGAGTCTGTTTCCTCTTGTGAGAGCGTCTAGGACATGATCTCAGAATAAGGGGTCATAAATTTAAGATAGAGATGAGGAGGAATTTCTCCTCTTGGAGGGGAGTGAATCTATGGACTTCTTTATTGCAGAGGGTTGTCAAGGCTGGGTCATTCAGTATATTCAAGGCTGAGATTTTTAATGAGTAAGGGAAATGAGGGTTATGGGGAAAAGGCAGGATACTGGAACTGAGGATTATCATATCAGCTATGATCTCAAAAATTGGAGAGCAGTCTTGATGGGCTGAATGGCCTACTGCTACTCCTATGTCTTATGATCTTCTCTCGGTGTGCCTCCTGGTTATTGACCCCTCTGATAAGGGGAAAGATTTCTTGATATCTGTCTTGCCTATGCCTCTGGAATTTTGAACCGTGATGTTTTCCCTCTCTGTCTGCCTCTCTCTCTCACTCTTTCTTTCTATTCCTTAAAACAGGTTCAGCAGAGGAGGTGGCAGAAAGAGATATGTAAAGACAGATCTGGGGCATGGCGAGAGAGAGGAAGGATGAGGAGTTACAAAGACAGAGACAGAGAGAAAGAGGGTGAGGGAGAATAGGGTGACCTTAGGAAATGAGACAAAGACAATATGGGAGAGACAGACAGAGAAAAAGAGAGAGAGAGAGAGGCACAGAGTGAGATGAACCAAGAGAGAGAATAAGACAGACAGAGAGAGAGGTGAAGAGAGAAGGAGGGAGCGTAAGAAATGAGACTGAAGCATGTAGGAGATACGGTGAAAACGTGAAAGGTGGAGAGAACTATAAAGACAGATGGGAGAGAGTGAGCGAGAGATAGAGTGAGAGAGACAGTGAATGAAAGGGAAAGATGGAGAAAGAAGAGTGTAAAAGTGGAGGTGGAAATATGATTTCTGAAGAAGGGTCTAGATCCGAAACGTCAGCTTTCCTGCTCCTCTGATGCTGCTTGGCCTGCTGTGTTCATCCACCTCCACACCTTGTTGTCTTAGATTCTCCAGCATCTGCAGTTCCTACTATCTGTGGAAACATGCAGATGTGAGAGAAAGAAGTGGTGACAGAGTTGGGAACAAAGAGAGATGGAAAGAGAAGAGAGAGATGGAGAGAGTGGAACAGAATGAACGGCAGAAAAGGAGAGAGACAGATCGAGTGGAAAGAAAAAGTGAGAGAGAAGGAAGAGTGGGAGAGTGGGAATGACAGAGACAGCAGAGAAGGTGGAAAGCAAGGAAGTGAAGATCCAGAAAGCAGGAGAGAGTTAGAGACAGAAAAGGTGTTTAGGGAAAAGAGAAATTACTCTGTCAGAAGTTTGAGTGAAATACCAACTCTCCTTGCCATTCAAAGCAGCTTTTTCAGAGCTGGAATTTCAAAGGATCATGTTTACTTTATTCAACACTGAATCAAAAGTTGATCACGGGGACCCACGCTCTGACACGCAGCCACAGAATGACAAATCAAGGGGGAAATCAAAAGAGACAAATTTCCATCGTCACAATTTCACAGAGAAGCATTCTTGTTAGGATATGGGTCTCACACACATACACACACTGGGGTTTGGGTCCCACATGCGTAGATTCTTGTTTCAGGTACTTTGCATAACTAGTGCGGTATCTCAGTGACAACGTGGAATTGTTTGTGGTCCATGACACTGTCATGTATGCTTTGTTTTTGCAGAATGTTATAGTTTTCTCCGAATGTCAATGTTAATTTGTCCCGTTTTCATGATGGCATCAATTAATCACTTCTGCTGATTGCTTTGAAATAGAGATCACTATTTTTCTATTCATGCTTTTCTAAGTAGCTGTAAAAGTCGTGAGCATCCATTGTAAATAGTTTTGCAAGTGATTAATAATTAACAAACACTTTTACCTCGTCAGGTAAAAGGATAAGGATGTAGTTACACAGGAAGTCACTGCATTGAAACATTGTGTGGAGCCTGAACAAGAGTTTATCCAATTGTTTCATGAGATGTCACTGGCAAGATCATCATTTCTTGTGTAGTTGTTCCTTGAGAAGGTGGTGGTGAGCTGCCTTCTTGAACCACTGCAATCCATGTTCTGGAGGTTGACCCACAATGCCCCTCAGGGAAGGAATTCCAGGATTTTGACCCAGTAACAGTGAAGGAACGGCAATATATTTCCAAGTCAGGACGTTGAGCGGCTTGCAGGGGAACTTGCAGGTGGTTGTGTTCCTGTGCATCTGCTGCTTTTGTCCTTCTACGCAGAAGTGGTCGTGGGTTTGGAAGGTGCTGTCTGAGGATCTTTGGTGAATTTTTGCAGTACATCTTGTAGATAGTACACACTGCTGCTACTGAGCATCGGTGGTGGAGGGAGTGGATGTGGCACTAGTCAAGCAGAGGCTGGTTTGTTCTGGATGGTGTCGAGCTTCTTGAGTGTTGTTGGGGCTGCCCCCGTCCAGGGCAAGTGGGGAGTATTCCATCCCACTCCTGACTTGTGCCTTGTAGATGGTGGGACAGGCTCTGGGGAGTCAAGAGGTGAGTTGATCACTGCAGGATTCCCACGTGTTGGGGCTGACCAGCAGAGTCTACTGACCTGGTGCAATGTGGGTTAAATGAGCAACCAATTGACACAGAGCAAGGTCCCACAAACAGCAAAGGGGCAGGGGCTAAATACAGGATCGTGTCAGCGAGCAAGGGTCTGAGGAATGAAATATAACACCGATGAACATAACACTCCCTCGGCGCGGACCCTCCGACAGCGCGGACCCTCCGACAGCGCGGCGCTCCCTCGGCGCGGACCCTCCGACAGCGCGGCGCTCCCTCGGCGCAGACCCTCCGACAGTGCGGCGCTCCCTCGGCACTGACCTTTGGTTATCTGTTATTGGATGATGGACTTATGTGTCTGAAGCATGGAAATTGTACCCACAACCTCTAATCAACGAGACAACATCAACCAGTGGCAGCTGCTGATTGGTTCACAGTGAAGTTGTACTCAACGGGAAACAAACTGAAGATACTTCCGGGGAGAATGTTGTCGAGATCTACCGATAAGTGTTAGAAAGAAACAGACCAAGGGTAAGGCAGAGACAGGGAGACAGCCAGTGAAATGGGGGAGAAACAGTGACTGAGAGGGATCTCTTGAGCAGGAAAAAGACCTTAGCTATTCACTCGATACATGCCCCCTCATTATTTTATAAACTTCTATAAGGTCACCCTCGGTCTCTGATACTCCAGGAAGTGAAGGCCCCAGCCTATTCAGCCTCTACCTGTAGCTCAAACCCTTCAACCCTGGCAACATCCTCATAAATCTTTTCTGAACCCTTTCAAGTTTAACAATATCTTTCCTATAGCAGGGAGACTAGAATTGAAAGCAGTATTCCAAAAGTGGCCCTAACCAATGTCCTGTACACCATAACATGACATCCCAACATCTATACTCAATGCACTGACCAATAAAGACAAGAATACCAAACACCTTCTTCCCTAACCCTGTCTACCAATAGGAGGGAGAGAGAGGGGAAAATCAGCAGAAAACCAATAAGTGTTGAAAGTGAACCACTGGAACTCTGTTATGAAGTGTTGATGACAAATTGAACCAATTAATGTCTTTCATAAGTTCTACTGTCTCTTCCTTCTAAGGAAAAAGAGGATGGGGATGGAGAGAGATTGAGCTGGTTATAGAGAGGCAGGCAGAGAAAAAGAGACAAAGAGAGAGAGAGGAACAGAGACCGAGATTGAGCGATAGAGTGCATGGTCTAGACAGGAATAGATGGAGATGACAGAGAACGAGACAGATGGAGGAACAGAAGGGGAGATATAGATATGGAAACAGAGATGGAAGAGAGAGATAGCGAGGGAAAGAGGAGGCATAGAGAAAGGGAGGGGGAGAGATGGGAGAGGCAGGAGAGAGTCCGGACGGAGAGAGAGAAGAAGAGTGAGAACAGGAGAGAGGGGAGAATGAAAGAGACGAGAGAGAAAGAGACAGAGGGAAAGTGTGAGAGGGAGAAAAAAGAGAGAGAGAACAAGAGAAAGAAGGTGAGGGAGAGAGTGCTTTGGGAGATTGGAGTTGGGTTGGTGAGTGGTTTGGACAGAGTGCTGTCATTTCCTGAGCCAAGTTCAGATCGGGGATGGTGACCGCTGAGGGTGTTACCTCTCAGCGCGCTGTTTCTCTGGCTTTCCTGTCAAAAATCCCGAAGATTTCCTCATCATTTCTCAACGTAAACAACGTGCCCCAGCACGTGAACGGAGTGAAACAGCTTCAGAAGTAAGCTGTGGGCCTTGCAAGATGCTAATCTTTGGGAATAGGCATGGTGTGGAGGGTGGGAAATGTTTTTGGGAGGCGGGGGGGTGTAATATCAACCAAGATTCTGACAGAAGTCCCTCACATTCGCTGTGGGCTCTGTTGTCTCTTGTAGACTGGTTGAAGAAACTCTGACAACTGCTGGTCCCGAACTACAGACCCATTCTGTTCCATGCCACAACATTGTCCTCTGTTTTATTGTGCTCTGTCAGTGCAACAGGATCTGAGTCAGCCTTTTTCTTCCTGGTGCATGCAATTAAGCGATGCGAGTGGACTCGGTAAGCAGGTGGCAATATGAAATATAGAAGATGATTTGGGCATGTTTTACAGTTATTCAATCTAGTCATGTGAGGGGAGCAGTAGCCTTATTCCTTGCCCATTCATCTGCAAACCCAGGTAATGTGCTGCGGACTTTGGGTTCAAATCCCACCGTGCCTGAGGGTGGAAATTAAACTCAACCAACAAAAGAAAAATAAATCTGCAATTAAGAGTCTAATGGTGGCTGTGATTGGTGGAAGCACCCGTCCACTTCTCTCTTAGGGAAGGAAGCTGCTAATCGTATCGGGTCTACGCCTAGATGGGATTTTTAAAAATTCATTTGTGGGATGTGGGTGTCACTGGTTAGGTCAGTCTGTCCCTAATTGCCCAGAAGGCAATTGAGAGTTACATACATTGCCGTTGGTCTGGAGTCACATTCAGGTCAGACTGGATAAGAACAGCAGATTTCCTTCCCTAAAAGACATTGATGAACCAGATCTGTCTTTCCTGACAATGGGCTTCAGTTCATGGTCATCTTTAGACTCGTAATTTTTTAAATTCTTTATTCATTCACGGGATGAGGGCATCGCTGGCCAGGCAGCATCTATTGCCCATCCCTAATTGCCCCAGAGGGCAGCTCAGAGTCAACCACATTGCTGTGGGTCTGGAGTCACATGCAGGCCAGACCAGGTAAGGATGGCAGTTTCCTTCCCTAAAGGGCATTAGTGAACCAGATGGGTTTTTACAACAATCAGCAATGGATTCATGGTCATCGTTAGACTCTTAATTCCAGATATTTGTTGAATTCAAATTCCACCATCTGCCATGGCAGGGTTCGAACCCAGGCACCCAGAACATTGTCTGGGGTAACAGTCCAGTGTCAATACCAATAAGCCATCACCTCCCAGATATAGACTTAGACTCCAGTCATTGTTGTTATGTAGGAAATGCGTAGGTGTAGACTCCCTACAGTGTGGAATTAATCCCAGATATACTTTTTATTGGAATCAAATTCCACCATCTACTGTTGCAGGATTTGAACCTAGGTCCCTGAAACATTACCTGAGTTTCTGAATTAATGATCCAGCAATAATACTACTAGGCCATCACCTCCCATGACTCTAGACCCATAGCAACATCGATCACTCTTAACTGACCTTTGAGGTAACTAGGGGTGGGCATTTATTGCCTATCCAGTGATACCCACATCCCATGAATGAATGAAAACAGAACATCATTTTATCATGGTCTGGCAGCATCTGTGAAGGGAAAAAACAAGAGTTAACATTTCGGATCTGGTGACCCTTCCTCAGAACACACCTGGATGCGAAACGTTAACTCTGTTTTATTCCTTCGCAGGTGCTGCCAGACCTGCTGAGATTTTCCTGCAACTTTTGTTTTTGTTCCTGATTTACAGCATCCGCAGTTCTTTTGAACTGTTCTTGCTAGAGACCTGATAGAAGCATATAAAATTATGAGAGCCATGGATAAGGTGGATAGTCAGAGTCTTTTCCCAGGATGGAAATGTCAAGTAGTAGAGGGCATCAGTTTAAGGTGAGTGGGGGAATGTTTAAAGGAGACATGCAAGGCAAGTTTTTTTTTTTACAGAGTGCCTGGAGGAAGTGGTAGAAGCAAGTACAATGGCACATTTCAGAGGCATTTAGACAGACGTGAACAGGCAGAAAATAAATCAATACAGATCATGTGCAGGCAGACGGGATTAAGTTAGAATGGCATCTCGTTCGGCACAGACATGGTGGGCTGAAGGGCCTGTTCCTGTGCTCTACTCCTCTGTGTAAAAAGTGCAAGATTTTCGAATGCTGCTGTTTCAAAAAGACTTGGGTATGTGCAAACAAGGAGCAAAGAAATTTAACAGAACTGGGTAGAGCAATGGCGGAAGGAGTTTAATCCTGAAAAGCGTGTGGGGATAAATTTTGGGAGGACTAACAAGGCAAAGGAGTGAATGTTGGATCATAGGACTCTAGGATCAGAAGGACCTTGGTGTTTTTGTCCACAGATCCTTGAAGGCAACAGGATAGTTTGATGATGAATAAGACCTTTCAGCCTTTAAGGAATTGAATATAAGAGCAGAGAGGAGCTGTATGTAACATGAGTTAGACCACTGCTGGAGTACAGCGTGTAGCTCTGGTCGCCACACTATAGGAAGGAGAGGTTGCAGAGGAGATTCGCCAGGATGTTGCTCAGTTTGGAGTGATTCAGCGATGAAGAGACCCTAGTTAGACTGGGATGGTTTTCCTTAGAGCAAAGAAGGCTGAGGGGGAAGTCTGATTGAGGTGTACAAAGTTATGAGAGGCATAGGTACGGAGAAATATTTGGTAGAGGTGGCAATAACTGGAGTGGATATTTTACGGTGAAGGAGCAGAAGAATTAAAGGGAACTTAATTCTTTTCCATCCAGAGACTGGTGGGTGTCTAGAACTCACGAGGGTAGGAGGGGTGGGGACTTCCTCAACATTTCAAAAGGATTTCATATGAACATTTGAAACACTGTCGCCTACATGGGGACAGACTAAGTGCTGGGAAATGGGATTGCAGGTGCCTGATGACCGGCGCAGATATGATGGGCTAAGTGACCTCTTTCCAAGCTGTTATACTCCACAACAGATAGGTAGAGCAAGAAAATTGGAAGGCAAATGGAATGCCGGTCTTTTTATTTGCGAGAGAGTTGGAGCAGGGGCCGGTTGCACAGGGCTTCGCTGTGACCACACTGTGTACAATTCCGGTCTCCGTATTAAAGGCAGGATTTACTGACACGGAATAGTTAAGGGGTCAGTAGGATTGGAGCCTGAGGTGAGAGGGTTGTCTGTTGATGAGTAAATGGGGCCTGTATTCTCCTGGGGTTTGGGAGAGACTCAGCAAATGGGGCCTGGATTCTCCGGGGTTTGGGAGAGACTCAGTAAATGGGGCCTGGATTCTCTGGGGTTTGGGAGAGACTCAGTAAATGGGGCCTGGATTCTTCAGGGTTTGGGAGAGACTCAGTAAATGGGGCCTGGATTCTCTGGGGTTTGGGAGAGTGAGAGGCGATCTCATTGAGACGATGCTGATGGGAACAGGGCTGGACACAGAGATTTCCTACCCCCAGATAGGCAAATCTAAAACACTGGGACACGGCCTCAGGGTGAGGGGCCCATCATTGAGGACTTGGGTGAGTAGATGTTTTTTTCACTCAGAGGGTTAGACAATTTTTGGAATTCCCTACCCCAGAGGGCGCTCCATCGGTGAATATATTTCAGGCTGGGACAAACAGAATTTTGACCCCTTGGTCAAGTCATAGAGTCATAAAATTGCACAGCACCAAAACAGACCCTTCGGTCCAACTCGTCCATGCTGACCAGATATACTAAGTTAATCTAGTTCCAGCATTTGGCCCATATACCTCTAAGCGCTTCCTATTCACGTACCCATCCAGATGCCTTTGAAATGTTGTAATTGTACCAGCTTCCACCACTTCCTCTGGCAGCTCGTTCCATACATGCGCCACCCTCTGCATGAAAAAGTTGCCCCTTAGGTCCCTTTTAAACCTTTCCCCCTCTCACCTCTGCCCTCGAGTTTTAGACTTCCCCCATCCTGGGGAAAAGACCTTGACTATTCAATTTATGCATGCTCCTCATGATTTTATAAACCTCTATAAGGTCACCCCCTCAGCCTCTGATGCTCCAGGGAAAATAGCCCCAGCCTATTCAGCCCCTCCCCATAGCTCAAACTCTCCAACCCTAGCAACCAACATCCTTGTACATCTTTTCTGAACCCTTTCAAGTTTCACAACATCCTTCCTATAGCTGGGAGACCAGAATTGAACACAGTATTCCAAAAGTGACCCTAACCAATGTCCTGTACAGCTGCAACATGACCCTCCCAACTCCTATACTCAGTGCACTGACCAATAAAGGCAAGCGTACCAAACGCCTTCTTTACTATCCTGTTTACCTGGAACTCCAAGTAATGTGATAATGTTACTGGGTAAGCAGTCTAGAACACCTGGTCAATGTTCCTGGGGATTTGGGTTCAGAGCTGAAGAAGGCAAATAATAAAATTCAAGAGAGATGAGAGGGCCAGAAAGAGTGAGTCAGAGGGAGACTGTGACATGTTATCAGTGCTAGATCCAGGGTAAGATCTCCTCTACGTTAGATCAAGTGTTGAGATCCTCTTGAATGACAGAAAGACAAAGCTCAAGGCCTAGAGACACAGGTTATATGACAGAGAGTGGTGAGAAATCACAGGGCATCAGGTTAGACTCCAACAGGTTGATTTGAAAACACAAGCTTTTCAAATGAACCTGTTGGACTATGACCGGGTGTCATGTGATTTCTGACCTTGACCACCCCAGTCCAACACCGGCACCTCCACATCATGACCGAGAGAGGGGCAGAGATATGCAGAGACAGAAAGGGACATGGAAACCGTCTGGAGCGACAAACGAGAGAGGTATAAAGGAATCAGCGGAGAGAGAGAGGGAGAGGAGTGACAAAGATTAAATGTTAAACATTTAGTGTAAAAGAGAGACATGGGCAAAATATTGGAAGCAAAAAGACAGACGGAAGGAGTGAGATTGTGTGGCAGAGAGTGAAGACATATGCAAAGATATTCAGAGAGGTAGATAGTGAGGCTGGAGGATATGTGTGTGAAAAGGTGACGGTTTGTGGTCAGATAGTAAATGGGAGACCTACTGCTGCTGAACTCACAGCTGCCTAAGGACCATGGGAAGTTCAGATATCCTACAGACAGTGCTGTCAGAGACAACAGGGAGCTGTGACCAAGCCTGGTGTCTGCTGGGGAGGAGAGCGGGGAAGTCGTTTGGAGAGTGGGGGTGGGGGTGTGCGGTGCGGTTGGTAGGGGAAGAGTCAACTTGCCCCAAGCTGTCTGCAAAATGGCACCACTCAAAAACAACAAACAGGAAATAAGTGTCTCGTTCAAAGGCGGAAAGCCACTTTCTTTGTTTAGAAATGAAACTCTAGGCCCGAAACGTCAGCCTTCCTGCTCCTCTGATGCTGTTTGGCCTGCTGTGTTCATCCAGCTCTACTCTTCTCCAACAAGAAATGTTTAACTCGCAGTGAAAGGTGTTCCCTTCCTGAACGTCGGCTGTGATCGGCTCAGATCTGTTAGAATCCAGAACCCGACAGTGATAGCTCCAGTACCGAGATGCCCTGCTTAGATTCGTTGTTAGATCCATTACTGAGATTCCCACCATGTTGGATTCAGGCTGAGATCCACCAGGCCCCCAATGTAAGGTGAGATCCCCTCAGTGCTGGATCCAGGAGAAAATCTCCTCTATGTTAGATCAAGTTTGGGATTCCTTGGATGTCAGATCAAGGCTGAGATCTGTAGAATCCAGTCAGTGTAAAATCTAGGCTAAGATCCAACAACGTTGTAATCCCATTGGTGTTGGATCCAGTCTGAGATCCAATTGGTTTTAGATCTTTAGATCCACTCAGTGTCAGGTGCAGACTGAAAGAAGATAGCATTTGCCAAACTGATTCCTTGGATATATGAAGAGAGATTGGACCGGTTAGGGTTATATTCACTGGAGTTTAGAAGAATGAGGGGATCTCATTAGAAACCTATAAAATCCTAACATGACTGGACAAGGTAAACACAGGAAGGATGTTCCTGGCGACCGTGGAGTCCAGAACCAAGGGGGTCACAGTCTAAGTATGTGGTGTAGGCCTTTTAGGACTGAGATGTGGAGAAATGTCTTCACCTAGAGAGTGGTGAACCTACGGAATGCTCTGCCACAGAAAGGGGTTAAGGCCAAAACGTTGGCTGTTTTCAAGAGGAGTTCGATATAGTTCTTATAGCTAAAGGGAATGAAAGGGAATAGGGAGAAAGTGGGAAAAGGCCCTGAGTTGAATGGTTGGCCATGGTCATAATGAATGGTGGAGCAGGCTGGAAGGGCCGAATCTATCTTTAACAAGTTATGCATTTCTGACAATTTTAAACCCTCTTGTATTTATGGTCTTGGGTCAACTTCCTGACCACGTTGACACTTGCCAAGCCCCTTTCACACCCCTTTCCCCACTCTTATGTCCCTGCTGTTATGGTCACCTTTATCCACCAGCCCCAACCTTCTCGGTCTCTCAGCTGAAGTCTCCCATACATGGTCACCCTGCGGTCAGTTTGACTTCTAAAACACTATTGCACAGTTACCAAGGTACAAAGCAACGGAGTTTGCAATGAGTTATTTTCCTTTTTGTATGGAGTTCTGTTTAATAGGGCCATAGAATACAGGAGAGTGGATGTGAGGTGGGAATGACAGTTCAGGATGTGAAGTGATAATGAATGTGGGCACGGTGAGGTCAGTGTGAGTGTGAGCACGGTGAGGTCAGTGTGAGCACGGTGAGGTCAGTGTCAGTGTGAGGAGGGTGAGGTGAGTGTGAGGAGGGTGATGTGAGTGTGAGGAGGGTGATGTGAGTGTGAGGGTGATGTGAGTGTGAGGGTGATGTGA
>NC_063378.1:5281090-5287172 GCF_021869965.1 Rhincodon typus | reverse complement strand
GAGGGTGATGTGAGTGTGAGGGTGATGTGAGTGTGAGGGTGATGTGAGTGTGAGGGTGAGGTGATGTGAGTGTGAGGGTGAGGTGATGTGAGGGTGAGGGTGAGGTCAGTGTGAGGGTGAGGAGTGTCAGTGTGAGGAGGGTGAGGTCAGTGTGAGGGTGAGGTCAGTGTGAGTGTGAGGGTGAGGTCAGTGTGAGTGTGAGGGTGAGGTCAGTGTGTGGGTGAGGTCAGTGTGAGGGTGAGGAGTGTGAGTACTGTGAAGTCTGTGTGAATTGAGGAATGTGAGCAGGGTGAGTGTGATTTGAGTGTGAGCTGGGTGAGAGTGAACAGGATGTAGAGACAACTATTTGAGTGTGAGCACAGTGTAATGTGAACAGGATGAGTATTAAGTGAGTGTGAGCAGGGTGAGTGTGAGCTGGCTGAGGGAGTTGTGGGGTGGGACTAGTTGAGCGGCGAAACGGTGTGAGCAGGATCCGCGGAGACCAGGACTGAGAGGTAGAACAGCCCGGAACCTCAGGGACAGGGACAGGTGAGGGGGGCGGAGGACCTGAGGGCTGGTCAGTGAGTGGGGGGTGGAGAGAGTGTGAGGGGTCTGTGAGGGGAGCCCGGGGCACGGGGCGGGGGGGGGTGAAGAGTCTGTGGGGGCTCGGGGTGGGACGAATGTGTGTGAGGGGGCTGGGGGCAGAGCGTGTGAGGGGGCTGGGGGCAAAGTGTGTGAGGGCGCTGAGGGGCAGAGCATGCCACAAATAGTGTGGGGGTGTCTAGGGAGTTTGGTGGTTCCTGTGGATATGACCAGGGCACTCAAGTTCTTCGTGTTCTTTCAGACTGTGCTCCTCACAATTTCCAATAATTTTGAGTTGAGCGTCATCCGCAATCTTTGCAGTCGTCCCCTGTATAAACATCCCTTTTATTCCATGACCTATCACTTTTCTAACTAGTCTGTTGTGTGACCTATTTCGAACACCTTCTTGAAGTCTGCGTACACCACATCGATAGTGTTACCCTCTTCCACCCTTTCTACTGACTGTTCAAAACAAAAACTGCAGCTTTAGCGAACACAATCTCTCCTTTAGAAATTCATGCCGGCTCTTGTGAATCAACCCACCTTTTCCATGCAATGATTAATTCTGTCGAGAATTTTTAAAAATTTCAATAATACACTTTATTCATTAAAATAAACTTTGTATATATACATGGCCATAAACGGATTTTCGTTCTGTACAAAAGGATATCAGAGAAACAAACAAGTATTGGAAGTTGTCTCTATCCAAACAAACCAAAGGCATCTCTGACTTATACCAGATTATATTTACATGCATTTGAGAGACCGGGAGGTCCAATAGCTGAACAAACCCCAATTTAACTTCAGTAGGAAGACCTCAGGCAGTGGTCTTTCCCCACTGTGTCTTTGCAGCAGCTGGCCGTGGCGTTGTTCCTAGAACAGCCCCGACCGTGAAACCAATCTCTATAAATCTCCTCTGTACCTTCCTCAGTGTGATTGTATCTTCACTGGAATATGTTGACCACAGCAGCATCTTGGATTTCTCTTGGGGCATTGTACAGTTGCAGTACAGCCTCTCTGCTCTTGTGTCTGGTGATCAGCTAGTAAAGAATAGTGGGACTTATGAGTAAATAAGAAAAAAGGAGTAGAGCAAACTTTGTTTTAACTGGCACCTTCTGAACTGGCAAAACTGTATATCTGAAATATTGCATCTTTATTGTATTATCGTGATCGCTGAGTAATCAGTTGAGGGCACGAATGAGAAGACTGTCTGCCGATAGGTTTTATTTAAGGCAAACTTGCATTATTATTAAAGTGATTTGTGCTGTAAGTAATGTATAACAGTGATGTGTATATACCTCCTGCACTATGTTTCCATTACTTAAGTGAGTGTTTTTACGTTGGTTATGTGGACCACTTGTTCAACTAAACTAAACAGTGTGCTCCCGGTCCTGTAGGTACCAGTTAATAAAAAGTTTGCTGTAGGTTGTTGGAAACACCCAGCAGATTTGGCAGCGTCTGTGCAGAAGGGGAACTGAGATAGCTTTTCACCTTCTTTACCTGTCCTTTTCTTCCTCTATACATCGCTGTGTGCAACCGTCCATTGTGTGCTCCCTTACCCAGACGCAGAATCTATCACTTCTCCCTCTTCTCTTGCCTTGCTTCTCAGTTCCAGCTGGTTTTCCATACTCCATACAAATGGGGAATGGAACTAGGTGTCAATATACTGTGTGCTGGATGTGCAGAAGCAGCTGATTTTGGATCTATTGCTAGGGGACTTTGTTATCACACGCTGTGCCTGTTGCAGATGAACTTGCGGAGACTCGTTGCAGTAATGAGTTTTCATTTGGTTATCGTCGTATCACACAACCTATCCTGGGAGAAACTGAGGTACATCAAGTGGTTTGTTTGTGGGGGGAGTCCAGTGGATATTTTGAAGCAGCACTGAGCAGGAGAAGCAACTGCGACTCCAGTTCAGTAGTTCAGTACTTCAGTGATGTTTTGCCTGTGATGTCGATTATCCAGTGGTGGCTGTCAGTAGCATTATGGGGTTCTGTTAGAGTTATGTTCAAGAATATCCAGCCATTCTCTACTTAAACCAAGTTGTGTTCGACATTTTCCTTTTGAATACGTTACCATAACCTACCGTTACGAGTTCTGTCCCTGTATAACACTGGGGTACAGTACCGGTGGGGGACGGGTCTGTCACTGTGTAACACTGGGGTACAGTACCGGTGGGGGACAGGTCTGTCACTGTGTAACACTGGGGTACAGTACCGGTGGGGACAGGTCTGTCACTGTGTAACACTGGGGTACAGTATTGGTGTGGCTCTGTTTCCTGTTTTCTGCACCCGTGCGCATCCTGTTGGTACGCTTCCCTCCCTTCAAGGCGCTATAGAACAGTATAGCACAGTACAGGCCTTTCGGCCCACGATGTTGTGCCAAACTTTTTACCCTAATCCTAAGGTCTATCTAACCTCCACCCCTACCTTATACTATCATCCATATGCCTATCTTGTAGCCGCTTAAATGCTCCTAATGAGGCTGACTCCACTACCCTCTCCGGCAATGCATTCCACGCCCCGACCACTCTCTGAGTAAAGAACCTATGTCAATGCAAGCTGTTGTGGCCTGCAGCACTTCCGAGTCAGTGGCTGCACAGTGGCTCTGTAAACCTGTACCATGAGCCGCCTCTGCAAGCTTCTGCTTGCAGTTAGCATCCTCCTCGGCTGAGGAAGGTGAGGCTCGGAGGGTTGTTTTTTTTTGCTGTCATTTCTGTATCCGGTTTTCTGACTGAAATAAGCTGTGTTGCTATTTGTGTGTGTGTTTGTGGTGCAGCAGAGGGTCTGAGCCAGACCTTGACCCCTGTCTGACCCAGTTCAGTGACGCCCTGCCTTCACTGAAGCCCTGCAATTAATTGCTTTAAAGTGGTAGCCCCTTCCTGTGTCTGTGTGTTCTGAGACTTGGGGACAAAGCAGCTCTCTACAGTTCACTTCTCTCGTCTGGGTCTACCCTAAAAGCTAGGAAGTCCTGTGTTTTGGCAAAGGAGAGGAACAGGCGGGGCCCTGGGTGGAGGGGGCGAAAGTTGAGGGAAAGTGGAACTCTCCTGATTACATGCATCCAACGTTGAAACAGCCAGAAGAGTTTTACCAGGATGTTGCCAGGAATGGAGGGTTTGAGTTGCAAGGAGAGGCTGGATAAGCTGGAACTTTTCTTTCACTGGAAACTAGGAGGCCTGAAAGAGGTTTATAAAATCATGTGATAAGATGAATGGCAGGTGTCTTTTTCCCCAGGGTGGGGGAATTTCAAGATCGGGGACATATTTTTAAGATGAGAGGAGAAAGATTAAAAAAAAACCTGAGAGGCAACTGAGAGTGGTTCATGTATGGAGTGAACTGCCAGAGGAAGTGGTGAATGTGGGTACAGTTACAATGTTTAAAAGACATTTGGAAAAGTACACGAATAAGAAATGTCTTGAGGGATATGGGCCAAGAGCAGGCAGGTGGCAATAGTTTAGTTCGGAATTGTGGCTGGCATGGATTAGTTGGGCCGAAGGATCTGTTTCTGCGCTCTATGACTATATAGGGTGAAGGGTAACGCTGTCGGGTGTGCAGTTTAAGGGGCACTGAAATGATTGAGAAGTTCCCAGTCGAATGTTTGTGGGATGTGGGATGAAGAGGAGTTTGGTGTAGGGTAGGAGATGGGAGGTCAGGAGCAGAGAGCCTTGTAGGGGCCTTGCGATACCCACTGTACTGTAGCTTTAAATATTCGCTCATTCACTGACCCTGGTTAGGACGGTGTTTGATTCTGTGTTTGCACGTGTGCTTGCTCATCTATTTGATCCCCTGTTATGTGTCTGTGTTTTTGTTCCTGTGCATGTTCTATCGTGCATGCTCCCGCCTGCCTGATCTGTGTGCATGCACCTGTCTGTTTCCAAGTCATACAGCATGGAAACAGACCCTTCAGTCCAACTAGTCCATGCTAGCTACAATCCCAAACTAGACTAGTCCCATCTGCCTGCGCTTGACCCAGATCCCTGCAAACCTTTCTTATTCATGCACTTATCCAAATGTCCTTTAAACGTTGTAACTGTACCTGCATCCACCACTTTCTCTGGCAGTTCACTCCATACACAAACCACTCTGTTTAAAAAAAGTGACGTCTCCTCTCCTTTTTAAAATCTGTCTCATCTCACCTTAAAAAATATGCCTACTAGTTTTGAACTCCCCCACCCGAGGGAAAAGACACCTGCCATTCACTTTATCTATACCCTTCATGATTCTATAAACCTCTAAAAGGTCACCCCTCAACCTCCTACGTTCCAGTGAAAAAAAGTCCCAGCCTCTCCTTATAACTCAGACCCTCCATTCCTGGCCACATCCTGGTAAATCTTTTTCTGAAACCTCTTCTGTTTATTAATATCCTCCCTATAACAGGGCGACCAGAACTGGACACAGTGCTCCAGAAGAGGCCTCACCAACGTCCTGTACAACCTCAACACGATGTCCAGCTCCTATACTCAAAGTCTGTGTGAGCATCTCTAATTCCACATGTGAGACACACCTGTCAATAGGTTTGCGCCTTTGCGTGTGTTTTCAGCATGTGTGTGTGTGTGTGTGTGTGTGTGTTTGTGTTAGTCTGTTTCTGCTTCCCAATAACTGTGTGTGCACGCAGAATTATCAGGAGCTGCAGCAGTGGGGTTTGGAGCCAGTCTCGGTAATGCTCCTTGCAATCGTGCAACCCAGTGGAACTCTGCTTCCTTTGCAGACAGGGCTTCCTCTCGCATCAGAGGCCCTCTGAAGAATTAGATCTATAAAAGCCCAGAATGGTGAACAAACAAAGCCTTCTGAATGCCTCACAGTAGGCACTTGTAAGGGAGGCTGAGCAGAAAATACTTGAGGTAGCAAGCATAATTGGTGTGCAGTTAGCAGTCTGCGGACCCCCCAAGGGTAGTGTTCAATCAAGGCCACATTGGCAGCGTAAGACCTCGATGCACAATTACCAGAAGGCTCCCAGTGGGACTGTCAAGCCCTCAGTCATCAACAGTCTCCTCATGCTGCTGAAAGACAGAGCTGCCTTATCAGACAATCCACAGTTCCCTTGAGAGGTTGGAATGAGCGGATGCCAGGAGCAGGACCTGTTGTAGATGGGCAGTGGTTACATCGCCAGCAGGAGGGCCAAATTCCCTAGGACAGGATGCTGACTGGTACAGATTTCACTGCCTGGTCTCAGCTGGAACTGAGTGGGCAGCCCTGCTGTTTCTGATTCAGGAGGGGGACAGTTCAGGCTCCAGGCCAGACACGAGAGACCAGACTAGGTTGACTGTCTCAGCGCCGCGCTGTCGGAGAGTCAGTGCTGAGGGAGCACCGCGCTGTCGGAGGGTCAGTGCTGAGGGAGCGCCGCGCTGTCGGAGAGTCAGTGCTGAGGGAGCGCCGCGCTGTCGGAGAGTCAGTGCTGAGGGAGCGCCGCGCTGTCGGAGAGTCAGTGCTGAGGGAGCGCCGCACTGTCGGAGGGTCAGGGCTGAGGGAGCGGGCACTATCGGCGTGTCAGTGCTGAGGGAGTGCCGTGCTGTCGGAGGGTG